>NC_043011.1:10962195-10972576 GCF_006345805.1 Octopus sinensis | reverse complement strand
TTAGGGGTGGGGGGAAGGGTATCTTTTCCTCCACAAATGTAAATAAACCCAATCTTTTCTTAAACGAGGGACATATTCATACGACACAGAATGTTTTTTTACCTCAATAGATGTCAGTGATTGGTTGAAATTGCAGAAATTGAAGAAGAAAAAAACAACAAATATCTTACAAAGTATAGAATTTTCTCAATAAAGCCAAGAGAAAAAGATGTTCCATAAACGCATTCTACCAGTATACGAAGTTTCAAATTTTTTAGTTACCTAGAAATTATGTTAAAAACTGCCGTTCAAACCGAAAAGATCCAAACAAATTTATGTGGAATGATAAAGAAAACGTTCACATGGATAGTTTAAACTAATTCATGTAGAAAATTAAATCATCATCATCATCATCATTTAACGTCCGTTCACCATGCTAGCATGGGTTGGACGGTTCGACCGGGGATCTGGGAAGCCAGAAGGCTGCACCAGGCTCCGGTCTTATCTGGCAATGTTTCTACAGTTGGATGCCCTTCCTAACGCCAAACACTCCGTGAGTGTAGTGGGTGCTTTTACGTGCCACTGCACTGGTGCCAGGCGAGGCTGGCATCAGCCACGGTCGGATGGTGCATTTTATGTGCCACCTGCACGGAAAGCAGTCGAGGCCGGCACTGGCTTCGGCCACGATTCGGATGGTGCTTTTACGTGCCACCAACACGGAAGCCAGTCGATGAGGCGGCACTGGCATCGGCCACGATTCGGATAGTGCTTTTTACGTATCTCCAGTCCAGGGGTCCTGGCATCTGCCGGGTGCCAGTCATAGGATTGGTTCAATTTCGATTCCGATTTTACTTGCCCCAACAGGTCTTTGCAAGCAAAGACCTGTTGGATGAGGTTCGATATCAACTTCGCTTGCCTCAACAGGTCTTTGTGTGTCCAAGGGAGGAAAGGCATGCATAAGTGGGTTGGACTCACTTGTCCTGCCTGGTCTTTTCACGCACAGCATATTTCCAAAGGTCTCGGTCGCTGGTCATTTCCTCAGTGAGACCTAAAGTTTGAAGGTCGTGCTTCACCACCTCGTCCCAAGTTTTCCTGGGTCTACCTCTTCCACGGGTTCCCTCCACTGCTAGGGATTGGCACTTTTTCACACACCTATCTTCATCCATTCTCGCCACATGACCATACCAGCGCAATCGTCTCTCTTGCACACCACAACTGATGCTCCTTAGGTCCAACATTTCTCTCAGGGTACTAACGCTCTGTCGAGCATGCACACTGACATTACACATCCATCGGAGCATACTGGCTTCATTTCTCGCAAGCTTACGCATGTCCTCAGCAGTCACGGCCCATGTTTTACTGCCATGTAGCATGGCTGTTCGTACACATGCATCATACAGTCTGCCTTTTACTCTGAGCAAGAGGCCTTTAGTCACCAGCAGAGGTAAGAGCTCCCTAAACTTTGCCCAAGCTATTCTTACTCTAGCCGTTACACTTTCAGCACACCCACCCCCACTACTGACTTGGTCACCAAGATAACGGAAGCTATCAACTACTTCTAGTTTTTCCCCCTGGAAAGTGACGGAAGTTGTTTTCTGCAGATTTTCAGAGGTTAATAACTTGACAAAAAAGAAACAAAAGTTTTGTGCAAACTTATGAAAATTGTAATATGGAAGTCTTGTTAGTTGGGGTAGTTGAGTCTCAAAAGCAGAAATATCAACGACTCAAGGAACAACAAGGAGAATAACAACAAGGATTGCAGCAGCAAATGTTACAACAAATGAAGTTGATAACCAAACCAGAGAATACATTTTCACCTGACCATGTAGCAAATTCTATAAGCGAGGCTTACTTTTTTTTTTTTAATCATTTGACTGTGGCCATGCTGGAGCACCACCTTTAGTCGAGCAAATCGATCCCAGGACTTATTCTTTGTAAGCCTAGTACTTATTCTATCGGTCTCTTTTGCCGAACCAATAAGTCACGGGGACGTAAACACACCAGCATTGATTGTCAAGCGATTTTGGGAGGACAAACACAGACACACACACACATACACGCACATACATATACATATATATGACGGGCTTCTTTCAATTTCCGTCTATCAAATCCACTCACAAGGCTTTGGTCGGCCCAAGGCCATAGTAGAAGACACTTGCCCAAGGTGCCACGCAGTGCGACTGAACCCAGAACTATGTGGTTGGTAAACAAGCTACTTACCACACAGCCACTCCTACGCCTTGCGAAGATTTGAACAAATTTTTGAAAAAGAATGTCAGGATTGGACAGACGAAATGAAAACACATCTAGTTTTAATAAATCTAGTGAGAACAGAGTACAAGAAGTACAGTAACTTCATAATGCCAAAATAAATCATCCAACATAAATTTCACCGACAGTTGACATTTTGTGCAAAATGATAAGTGAAAAGAACTCACCGTTTAATACTAGATGGAAATGTTTAAACATAGAAAAGAGCAAAGATGAAGATTTCACTTCTTACACAGGCAGAGTCAACAAAGAATGTAAGAGATTTAGGGTGGATTTGCTTACTCCAGATTCTTTCAAGTGTTTGATTTTTGCACAAGGATTTAAAAAAATTTTTTTTTTACTACCCACAAGGGGCTAAACACAGAAGGGACAAACAAGGACAGGCAAACGGATTAAGTCGATTACATCGACTCCAGTGCATAACTGGTACTTAATTTATCGACCCTGAAAGGATGAAAGGCAAAGTCGACCTCGGCGGAATTCGAACTCAGAACGTAACGGCAGACGAAATACCGCTAAGCATTTCGCCTGACGTGCTAACGTTTCTGCCAGCTCGCACAAGGATTGACAGATAAAAGGGATGCAGAAATCCAAATGAAAATTCTAGCAAAACTGGAAATGAACCAGGATTTGACATTGCAGAAACTGTCGGAAGAGTGTGACATGATTTTAAAATTAAGGCAGGACACAGAAAAAATTCAACAGAAAGAGTGTTTTCACATAAGACCAGTGCCAAAAAGGTTGGAAGACAAAGTGTTGCAGGAAAAAACGGAAAAAATGTTGGGATGTAGACCCCTGCATGGTATGTTGTGGAATGAAAAAAGATTGTCCGTATACAAAAAAAGCAAAGTGTTTTCACTGCGGGTTTACAGGACATATAAAATCACACAGCAAAACTAGAATGATAGGAAAATGGAACAAGAAAAAAATAGTTTTATCAGCAGGAAAAGTTGTGACAATAACAAATAGAAATTCGTGATTGTGAGAATTGAAACCATTAGTGTCAGAATGCAATTAGACACAGGAAGTGACATCACAATCATAAATGAGAAAAGATGGGAACGAATGGGTAAACCAGAATTATGTAGTCCAAACAAAATAGCATATGGTGTTATGGGAAGAATATTATATTTCACGGGTGAATGCGTTTGTGATATAATGTTCAAAGGTCAAACCAAAAAAGTGAATGTTTATGTGCTGGAAAAATCCATGAATTTATTTGGCACCGAATGTATGGAAAAATGTAATTTATGGGATACACCTATAAGCATTTTGTGCAGTCATCATCATCATTGTTCGACCGTGGTCGAGACAATGGAATTTACCATGCTATGCCAGACTTCACGGTCCATCATAGCATTACGGAGGTCCTGTTGCTGGATGCCTGTATCCCTGGAGATTACATCAGGGTAGGAGAGTGTGCGCCCTCTGGTATTGCGAGTAGATGGCTTCCAGAGGAGAAGAGTAGAAATTACCTCGTTTTCAGCTCTACAACAATGTCCAGCAAACTGGACTCTCCTACCTTTCACAAGAGATGACACAGGTGGTAGTTTCCCATATATTTGCAATTTGGTTGGATGACGCTTCCACGAGAGATTTTGAGCTCTCATAAGGAGGCGAGTGTAGGTTCCATCCAACCACCTCTCAAGCTTCTTTGATAATGTCCAGGTTTCTGAGCCATATAGTAGAATTGGTTCGACTGTGGCTTTGAAGATTTCAAGTTTGAAGTCTCTACTTAGATTTGATGACCAGATCTTATGCATGTCATTACAGGCTGACCAGGCCATACCCTTTCTAGTTAGAAAATCTTTTCCAGATGATGATATGTATGACCCAAGATATTTGTAGTCAGAAACCATATTTAAGGGCGCATTGTTGAGAGTATGGATGATGAAATCACTGTTGGACAGGCACTTGTTTATATATTCAGTCTTTGTGCAGTAACGTAAACAGAGCAGCCAAATGATCAAACGAGGTTGATGAACTAAGACAAAAAATGAAAGAAACTTACCCAAAAGTTTTTTCAGAAGGTTTAGGCTGTTGCACAAAAACAAAATCAAGGATTGCTGTCAAAGAAAATTCAATACCTATTTTCAGGCCCAAAATGAACGTGCCATTTGTGGTGGTAGACCAGGCCAATAAAGAACTAGAAAGGTCGGAAAGCCTGAATATAATTGCAAAGATTGACCATGCAGACTGGGCAGTACCGGCGGTCTATGTAAAAAAAAAAAGAAACTAAGAGTGTCCACAGACTTCTCAACCGTGTTAAACAACTGCTTATTCACACACAATTACCCACTACCAAACCCAGAAAAAGTATTTGCTACAAACTAAACGGAGGGAAAATTTTCTCAAAGTTAGACCTCTCAGGGGTCTAACTTTGAGATAGAGGAATAACTTTGGACAAAGTATTTGCTACAAACTAAACGGAGAGAAAATTTTCTCAAAGTTAGACCTCTCAGAGGCGTATCTTCAAATTCAGTTAGAGGAAATTTGCACACAACTACTAACAGTCAACATGCACTATGGATTGTACAAGTTCAAACAACTGCTGTTTGGAATAAAAGTGGCACCCACCATATTCCAACAAATAATGGATGTGATGTTAAGTGATTGTGGCTTTGCCATCGCATACCTTGATGACACTTTGACAAAGAGTGAATCTCAAATGCAACACGTCGAACACAGAGAAAGTATTCAAAAGAATAAGTAAATACAAGCTAGAACTGACAACAAAAATGCAAATTTTTTATGGAAAAATTAAAATACCTAAGTAATTAACGAAAGTGGGTGTGGACTGGACCCATCAAGGGCGACGACAATATGAAATATGCTACCCCTGACAAACATGACAATGCTACAAGCATTCCTAGGCTTGGTAAATTATTTCCAAGTCTATGTCTCAAATATACATAAGGTAAAGGCATTAATTAATGTATTACTCATAAAAGTGTCAAATGGCTTTGGACAGAGGAATACCAGAAAGCATTTAACGAGTTAAAAGATGTGTAATCCTCATTCTTGTATTTTACACATTTCAACCCAAAGTTAGGGATAATACTAGCTACAGATGGTAGTGAGTATGGGATAGGAGCTATGCTCCTACACAAGGATAACAATGGCAGGAGAAAGGCCATAGCTCACACATCAAAGACATTGATGTGTGAGCTATGGAAAAGAGCTATAGCCAGATTGAAAAGGAGGCGTTGGCTATCATATTTGGCAGGAAAAAGTTCCACAGGTTCATTGACAGCAGACGTTTTTGGTTGCAATGATCATAGACCTCTAATAATGAAATACAGATCCAAGAAAGGAATCCCAACACATATGGCAAACAGACTGCAGTGGTGGGGTGATATGCTATTAAACTATGATTATAGAATGGAGGAATATCTGCCTTCAAAAAAGTTGGAGCATGCAGATAGTCTGTCTAGGTTAATTCCGAGAAATAACAAACTACTGGAGGACACCATAATAGCAGCGCTAAGAGTGGAAGCAGAAGTAAAAAAAAAGTGATGTGGAACATCATGCCTGAACTACCAGTAACTTTGGAATCGATCAACATCAATGGAAATTGTAGTTGTGATACCAGTGCTGGTGGCATGTAAGAGAACCATACAAATGTGGCCGTTGTCTGCGCCACCCCGACTGGCCTCCGTGCTGGTGGCATGTAAAAAGCACCATCCGATCGTGGCTGTTGCCAGCTCCATCTGGCCTCCGTGCCGGTGGCACGTGGAGAGCACCATCCGATCGTGGCCATTGCCAGCCTGGTCTGGCACCTGTGCCGGTGATATGCGGAGAGCACCCACTACACTCACAGAGTGGTTGGCATTAGGAAGAGCATCCAGCTGTAGAAACACTGCCAGATCAGACTGGGCCTGGTGCAGCCTTCTGGCTTCCCAGACCCCAGTTGAACCGTCCAACCCATGCTAGCATGGAAAGCAAACATTAAATGATGATGATGATGTGAGAAATGACAAATTTATTAATGAGACAAAAAGAAAACTGGTCGACAAAAGGAAATAGAGAAAAGTCTGATGCAAAGAACTGCCAAGATGTTAGCGTGTACTCTATATGTGAAGCTATACTAATGTACGCTCAGAGGGTGGTCATACTACAGACATTACAGAAGAGAATGCTAAAAGAGTTCCATGAGGAACACCCAGGCATCTCTAGAATGAAAATGCTGATGCAACGTTTCATATACTGGCCAAGCATGGACAAGGAGGTTGAAAACCTGGTAAAAGGCTGCAGAGGATGTGTGCTGGCAGTGCAAAACTACTTACTACAAAATGTGAACTTTGGCTGGAGGTGAAAATACCATGGTTCTGATTGTATATCAATTTTTCAGGCCTGGTAAATGGATATTATTACTTAATAGTTGTGGACAGCTACACAAAATGGCCTGAAGTCGCTTAGTGTAAACAACCAACCTTATATACAGTAATAAACTTCTTACATAAAATGTTCGTAAGATTTGGTGTACTTGATATAACCGTCTCTGAAAATGGAACACAGTTTGTATCCTGTGAGTTTAAAAGATTCTGTGAGATGTTCACATTAGAACATAAAACTATAGCACCAGATCACCCTAGATTGAATGGGAGAGCTGAACGGTGTGTGGACACTTTAAAGAGAGCTTTTAAAATAGCTTATGAGGAAGCCACAGACAAGGTCATGATCCAACAATTCTTAGGGGTATACAGGGTGACTCCGAACTCAAATGCGCCAGAAGGTAGTTCACCATCAGAATGCTTGCTAAAAAGGTAAAGTCAGTATTCAAGAAACTGCTACCAGTGAAGAAAAATATACATGCTGCTAAAGACATGCCAAAATTCTTTAGAATTGGTGATAAGTTATATGTAAGAACGTACAAAAATGAGAAGCAATACTGGGAAGGAGAAATTGTAACATACACAGGAAGAATGATGTATAGTGGAGGCACATGGCTTAGTGGTTAGAGCAGCGGACTCGTGGTCGAGGGATCGCGGGTTCGAATCTCAGACCGGACGATGTGTGTGTTTATGAGCGAAACACCTAAGTTCCACTCAGCTCCGGCAGAAGGTAATGGCGAAACATCTGCTGACTCTTTCGCCACAACTTTCTCTCACTCTTTCCTCCTGCATCTTGCAGCTCACTTGCGATGGACCGGCGTCCCGTCCAGGTGGGGAACCTATATGACAAGAAACTGGGAAACCAACCCTTATGAGCCAGACATGGCTCGAGAAGGAACAGTAGATAGTAGCAGAAGAATGATGTATGGAGTAAGAAGCAGAAATAGAATGGAAAGGAGTCATAGAAATCAGCTTAAGGAAAGAGGAACCAACAAGGTCAAGAGTTAAAGAGTAAAGAACTGACAGTTCTAGTTGGTATCTTTCGGAGCTATCAGTGATAGTAAGACAGAAATTAGTGTATTACTGTTTTGGTATGAAGAGATACAATGGTATCTGATGACTAGTAACTATTGTGGCCACTAGCATAAAACAGCAACTACAATACAACAGCAGTTACACATTACACCAGTAGGAGGAACTCACGTTACAACAATATCACTACCAGAACTAGAGAAATTTCAGGTGTGGAAACAAGGTCTAGAATCAAAGGGCATTAGAGTTAACCTAGCAAAAACCAAAGTCTTAGTAAGTAATGAAAGCAGACAAATCACAAATCCCTTCAGGTAGATAGCCCTGCTTGATCTGTAGAAAAGGCATGAGGAGAATGTCCATAAGACCTACCTGGTGTGAGCCATGGACACATAAGAGGTGCAACAATATCAGAGGAAGATTAACAGGGAAAAGTTTTTGTGTGGAAGGTGCACGGGTACAATTAACACTAAAAATATACAGAAAATAGATTCCATCACATGTCAGGGGGGAAAACTAGAAATAGTCGATAGCTTCTGTTACCTAGGTGACCAAGTCAGTAGCCAGAGTGGATGCTCTGAGGGCATGGCTGCTAGAATAAGAACAGGCTGGGCAGAGAGCTCTTACCACTGCTGGTAATGAAGGGCCACTTGCTCAGAGTGAAAGGCAGACTGCATGATGCCTGTGTGCAAACAGCCATGCTATACAGTAGTGGAACATAGGCTGTGACTGCTGAGGACAAGAGTAGGCTTGTAAGAAATGAAGCTAGTATGCTTCACTGGATGTGTGATGTCAATGTGCAGAGAAAAGTTGGGCATAAGAGGCATCAGATGTGGTGTACAAGAGACGACTGTGCTGGTATAGTCATGTGATGCGTATGGACAAGGACAGCTGTGTGAAGAAGTGTTGCACTCTAATGGTGGTGGGAAACTGTGGAAGAGGTAGACCCAGGAAGACATGAGACAAGGTAGTAAAGCATGGTCTTCAAATGTTGGGCCTTAAGGAGGCAATGACAAGCAACCGAGACCATTGGCAATATTCTGTGCTTGAAAAGACTTGTTATACCAGTTGCGTAACCGGCATGTTAAAAGCACCCCTCAGACATTGGGCAATATACTATGCTTGCGAAAACCTGTTGAGCCAAGTGAAATCATAGTCATAACTGATGCCAGTGCCATCTGACTGGCACCCGTGCCAGTGACACATAAAAAGAACCACTTGAGCACCGACCCTAATGGAGGCAGTGACGGGTGACTGAGACCTTTGGCAATATACAATATAAAAACATGCTTATATGGACATACTCATACACTTTCAAATACATATAACATATAAATACAAATACATACAACATATAAATACAAATACTTATATTTCAAATACATATAACGCATCACTATACACATACATATAGATATACATGCACTTGAATCATATACTCATGCACACTGACATGCAGTTTCCAACATAGGGAAGGTTCCAGGATTGGTGTTTACATAAAGAAAGAACACAAATGAGTTTAAGGTTCACAACAGTTGCTTCAAGCATGTCTCTTATTGATGATTTACATTACGGAAAAAACATTTTCTTTAGGTAAATAAAAATTTAAAACTTGGTTTGGAGTAAAAAGTACCAACAAGTGGAGTGTGGATCGACCCTCTCAAGAGGATCATAATACTGCAGAAGCTGTGTAATGCAGCTTCTTCTTGAGCAGAAGCCATGCCAGGTGTCAGGGAACATGCTGCTAAAGACATGCCAAAATTCTTTAGAATTGGTGATGAGTTATATGTAAGAATGTACAAAAATGGCAAGCAATACTGGGAAGGAGAAATTGTAACATACACAGGAAGAATGATGTATAGTGGAGGCACATGGCTTAGTGGTTAGAGCAGCGGTCGAGGGATCGCGGGTTCGAATCTCAGACTGGACGATGTGTTTATGAGTGAAACACCTAAGCTCCACGCGGCTCCGGCAGAAGGTAATGGCGAAACATCTGCTGACTCTTTCGCCGCAACTTTCTTATAGGAATACGATCAGTTTCCTCCAGACAATGCATTTCACGACTTTGCTAACATGGGAGTTTTGTGTGACAGGCCTATCATTTTTAGCAGCCAATAGGATATATTATGCCTCCCGATAACTTTCTGGAAAGTCTCCCAGTTGCGAGGAAGCTTTGGAAAAGGGTCTGTAGTAGTCTAGCTAGAGCCCCTTTGCATTTCTTCAGGAAGATTGCTGGAAATCCATCAGGGCCTCTGGCTGAGTTTAAGCCCGTTTCATCAATGGCTGATATTACATCAGTCTCCTTTATTTCTTTGTGTAAATCTGTGCCAAAGAACGCATAAAGCACAGCCATTTGCAAGTGTCTCATCGGAGTTATGAAAACGCATTTGTATTGCATATTCGGTATTTCACTTATCCGCTGGGGGTCTGTAGTTGGCAAGCCATTTTCTTGGAACAGTGGCCCTATCTTGTACTGTACTGAAGTAGACCCTTTTGCAAATCTACAGAAGGCTTTAGTGTTTGTCTACATTTTTGGCAGCCCTGACTTCCTTCTCTGCCCTCTCCTTCTCATGTGAATGTTTGCGTTCTCTTTCAATCTCAAGTAGTGTTTGTTTGGATAGAATTGTTTGCTATCTTTTAGTGGTACACACGGACAGTTTGAGATCTTTGCTAGTCGTCTTGTTAGAATCATCTTATCCCTGGGAATTAAGTTTTTCGGTTGGTTTAACATTCACTCTGGATTAAACTTACAATATATGCCATAC
>NC_043011.1:10952195-10957195 GCF_006345805.1 Octopus sinensis | reverse complement strand
TTTTAATTTACGTATATTGAATAAAAGGGTGGGGTAGAACTTGCGTAATACAACTTTCCTACGACATTTTTAGAAGTTGAAAGGGTGTGAGCGGCCTTGAGGGGGGTAACACTATAAATAGATTAGGGGGTAGTCTATGCAAAAAGTATGTACATATGTAAATAATTGATTTTAATTTAAGCACAAGGCCAGCAATTGACTGGTTGTTTATTTTATCTACTTTCAAAAGAATTAGAGGCCAAGTTGACCTTGGCAGGAATTGAACTCAAACTATAATGAGTTGGAAAAAATATCTGTAAGCATTTATTCCGATACTAACATTTCTGCCTGCAAAATTAATTAAAACAGATTTTTCACCGTCGTCGCTCCAAATTCAGCGTTATTTAAATTACAGGCTTAAATAAGTGCCTTGTAAATTCTAAGGCAAATAAAATTTTCGAAAGCGATAAAGTGATAACGTGAAACTCGGAGTAACAATGTTGAAAAATATGTTTTGAGTACTGGATATCCCGTTGTTTAGGCTCCAAAATTAGTAATTTTCGAAGGTGAAAATAATCTGATTTTTATGCACGTAGACATGCATACACAATGTGAGAAAAATATGCGTCTTTCTTAAGTAGTCCAAGATTTACACCAGCAATGCTACGACGCCACCTTAAGAATAAACGCAACTATGCCTCTCCTGGTCTCGATGGTGTTACATACCTACTTCTCAAACGCGGTGGGTACTTTCTTCTAAACCAACTTTCACTATTCTTCCAATTCTGCCTTGACTATGGTGTTACTCCAGAACAGTGGAAAACTGCCAGTGTTATCCCTCTGTTCAAAAAAGGTGACCGCACATTGCCTGTCAACTATCGCCCCGTTAGTCTTACTAGCTGCATCGCCAAACTGATGGAATCCTGTGTCAGGGAAACTCTCTGGAACTTCTGGAAGTCTCACAGCCTCATCCAGCCGTTACAATTTGGATTTATTCCTTACTCCAGCTGCTGTAATCAACTCATCGAGTTTCTTGAGTACATTACCCAAATCACTGATTGAGGATCCTGGGTGGATGTTGTTTACCTGGACTTTGTTAAGGCTTTTAACTCTGTGCCACACAAAAGACTTATGGTGAAACTCTCTGCATTGGGTGTAAGAGACGATCTGGTTGAAGTCCTTTATTATCGGCTGAAAAGAGGTTGTCACAGTTCTAGGACAGCACTCTTCACCCTATGAGATGACATCTGGTGTACCACAGGGATCTGTTCTTGGCCCCCTTTTATTTGTTGCATATGTTAATGATATAGATGCCAACTTAAAGAATGCCACAGTGCTAAAATATGCAGATGACATCAAGCTGTACCTCGAAATACAGAGGTCAGATCCTGTACACTATAGATCTCTATTGCAATCAGACCTGGACACAATGCAGCAGTGGATCATGGACTGGCAACTCAAGCTGGTTGTGGACAAATGTACCACCATGCATTTTGGGAGGAAAACCCCAACGTCTATTTACTCCCTCCACAACACTAACCTCAAAAAGTCTTCTTGTGAACGTGACTTGGGCATTATTGTCGACAGCGATTTGCGTTGGACAAAACACATCGCTAAAATTGCTAAGAAGGTTGAGGGCGTCTTGGCATCACTTACCAAGTCCTTTGTGAGCCGCTCTCTGGCTATCTATCTGTGGCTTTATATAGCTATGGTCCAATGTGTCCATGCCCAGGGAAGCAAGGCATTCAGAATATGGCAAATGCCTGATGGAGGTTATATTCTTGGTTGCACATCGCTGAACAGTTTCCAGACGATTAATATCCTGGGCAAGATAGGGGTTCCAGACCGGTGATGCAAATTTAACCAAAAGCGGGTATCTTATAGTCGTGATTCATATCGAGCCCTCCTAGGTATTAGCGCGCGTCTACGATGAGTCTACGATTTAAAAAAAAATTTACCATCATTTTTCCGCATTTTTAATGCATTTTTTGCTCGGGAAGTAACTCTCTGAAAATGCTTATATAGTTATTTCCCTTACAAACCCGAGCAACGCCGGGCGATACTGCTAGTGGTACCTAAAAGGGTTGTTTAATTTGTTCTGGTCCAGACACTGCTGACAACACGAAGCAATGGAATTGCAAACATCACAAAAGAATTTGTTTGGTATTTGTATGCATTCTCATTCAATGGCTGCTCTCAAATCGACGACTGTTTCTAGTTTCATAGCATAGATTTTGTCTTTTAGGTACCCCCATAAAAAAAGTCAAGTGGTGTGAGGTCGAGTGAACATGGAAGGTATTCAAACGAAACACCTTCATCCAATCCCCCTGTTTGACAAGGATCTAACATCGCGATGGTAGTGTGGCGGTGCCCCATCTTGCTGAAGCTAAAACTCCTCATCTTCAAGGTCTCCTTTAATATTTGGCATGGCAGACTGTTGCAGCAAGTTCAAGTACACGAGACCAGTCACAGTAGCATCAAAAAAGAATGGTCCAGTTAATCCTCTTGACGATAGACCACATAATATGCAGATTCTCAGGTCCCCAGGAGGTGCAATTGTGATGGTTAATTGAACCATTTGATTTGAATGTGGCCTCATGACTCCACACAATCTTTGTTGGAAAGTGTGAATCTGCTACACATTGTGCCAAGTACCACTCGCAATACTGCATCTTTGGTCTGGATCATCATTAATATCATGGACTAATCTTGGACTGTAACTGTTCCATTGACAATGCTTCAAAATGCATCGGACAGACGATTTTGAAATACCACCTCACGACTCACTTGCCACACAGATATTCTTGGACTTTGGATGATATGTTTCCAGTACTCCTTCTTGCTTTGTAGGGACTGTCGATATTCGTGGTCTTCCGGAACGCTTCTCGTGAAATCAAAATCAAAATCAATTCGATGACTGGCATCTGTGCTAGCGGGGTGCAAAGAGCACCATACAAGTGTGATCGTTGACAGAGCGGCTATTCAAGTATGATCGTTGCCAGCGTCACCTTACTGGCACTTATGCCAGTACTAGTAGGGTGTCAAGAACACCATCCAAGCGTGATTGTTGCTAGAGCAGCCAACTGGTTTCCATACCCATGGCACGTAAAAGGGCACCATTTGAGTGTGATCGTTACCAACGTCGCTTCACTGGCACATGTAAAAAGATTTGAGCGAGATCGTTACCAGTACCGCTTGACTGGCCCCCGTGCTGGTGGCACGTAAAAAGCACCCACTACACTCTCGAAGTGGTTGGCATTAGGAAGGGTATCCAGCTGTAGAAACTCTGCCAGATCAAGATTGGAGCCTGGTGCAGCCATCTGGCTCGCCATCTGGCTCGCCATCCCTCAGTCAAAATCGTCCAACCCATGATAGCATGGAAAATGGATATTAAACGATGATGATGATAATTCTGAACAGTTCCATTGGCTTCAAACGTATCACTAATTCGAGTGATGGTGAGTTGCTTTGGTGAACCTGTTTGAAACTCTTTTCTAAACTGTCTTTGCACTTCAACTGCATTCTTACACTTCCAGTAGCAGTTTAGAATGAATTTCTTTTGTTCAAAGCTTAGTCTGACAGCCATCATTTATTCCAATGGGTTTCAATCTGGAAAGAAAAACTTCAGTTGAGTTATCAGCTGCTAAAGTGTGTATACACTTTTTGGGGATACCCTGTACATATATATATATATATATAATAATAATAATAATATGAGGGAATATTATTCCAAACTTGTCACTATTCTACCAAATATATACGTTTTATTTATTATTTTGCACATTACTTAATCATTGTTATATGTTTTATCTTATATTTAATCTTTCTATAATATGTAATTTTTCTAAGTGGTATAATTTAATTTTTCATTATTGAATTGATAAAAGGTGTTTTTTTTTCTAATTTATATATATATATATATATATCGTTTTTGGATTTGGTTTGCAAGATTCTTTATGTGAGTTCGTGTATTGAAGCATATTCTGTTGTGTCTGGGGAGAGTCATTTTCTTTTTGTGCCTTATAATTTAACACACTCACCGGTAAAATTTCCACTTATTCTTTATTTTTATTTTCCTATTTGAAAAGGTTGCAAGATGCAACGAAAATTTTAGGAAAATAAAATCAAGGAATAAGTGGAAATTTTACCGGTGAGTGTGTTAAATTATAAGGCACAAAAAGAAAATGATTCACCCCAGACACAACAGTATATATATATATATATATATATATATATACAAGCAAAACGGCCCCTCCCCTCCAATGGACGGTGCTGAGTTGTCAAACATTTAAACCAACTTTTCTCAAAATAACTTATCTGACCATCCCATAGGCCTCCCCTTTGAGAAACACTGATTTAACCTAAATTCGAGACACCAGCAAAAGAAGAAATAAAGATAGACTTTTTTCTATTCCAAAGAAAAACGATTTTATTCACACAAATATGCAACCAAAGAGTTTAAAGTACCAGTAATGATAAGGCTGTTGACTGGGAGAACACAAACATGGTTTAAATAGTAAGCTTGGCAGGAAAGAAATGTGCTTTTAAGCAGTACAAAAACAACAAAAAATGGAAGGTGCAGTTATGTACAGGTTGATGGAAGAAAAGCAGGATAAAAACGGCTTTATCAATCGCATTCTCACCTGGAATCGATTTTTGTAATTTTTTCAAGACTTATACACTCCCTGATACCATCGGTATCTACATATCAAATTTGAGCGCAATCGGATGGAGGATGCCCGAGATCCGAGAAGACAGACAGAACAGATTTTATATAAGATATAAATATATATATAGGGAAAATTCACAAAAAAACAAAAGACAAAGACAGGTGGTGTAGAAAACAAACAGATGTATTAGTATAACGCTCAGGAATTGAATATATGGTTCTGATCCGTGATAGAAAATTTGACAAAATGTAATATTTCTATTTTTGTAGATCTATGAATGTATTTCACTTGAAATTCTATAAGTTTTCAACAGCGGATTTGCAGCGACATCTAGCAAGGCCAAGCTACTCC
>NC_043011.1:10907195-10947195 GCF_006345805.1 Octopus sinensis | reverse complement strand
CGGCTATGGGTACATCTCATATGCAAACTTAGTTATGGGATACTTAGAAGAAAAACTCTATGAGGAAGTAGAAAAAACTTTTGATCAGGAATACAAGGAATATATCATTAAAAAGTAGAAACACTTCCTTGATGATTGCTTCATCTTTTGGGAAAAATCAAATGAAGACATAAATATATTTATATAGCTATGGTAAGACCTCACTGGAATTTGCATCACCGGTCTGGAACCCCTATCTTGCCCAGGATATTAATCGTTTGGAAGCCGTTCAGCCATGTGCAACCAAAAGAATACCCTCCATCAGGCATTTGCCATATTCTGAACGCCTTACTTCCCTGGGCATGGACACATTGAAACTCCGACGTCTGGCAGCTGACTTGGCAGACACCCATAAAATTATCAACCATCTTACAAACAATAACTCTGAGCACCTTTTCAAACTCCACCTGTCTAACACCCGTAGACATGTTTACAAAGTCAGAAAACAGCACAGTTCCCATGACTTTAGGAAACATTTTTTCACGCTGAGAGTTGCTGAAGCATGGAACAAACTGCCGGCATCAGTTGCACTGCATCCTTCAAAACTTCCATGCTTCCTGAGATTCGCCAACACTACACCTGATTTTCTCCCCTCCATACACACACAAGCATGTATCTGACTCATACACTGTTCGTTTTCCAGACATTTGTACATTACTGCATGCACTTTATATGCACTTTCTGACAAGTTGTGGTGCACCTGAGCACTGTATACAATAATTTCATTATTATTATTATTATTATTATTATTATTATTATTATTATTATTATTATTATTATTATATTTAGCAATATACTGAATACACTTCACCCTTCCATCAAATTTACAATGGAATCCAGTTTCAATGAACTACCATTCCTGGATATCTACATAAAAATACAGAACTGCAGAGTCACAACAGACATATTTTACCAAAAAAACGGATGCACACTAATATCAGAATTTTACTGTTGCCATCCATCACACATCAAAAGAAACATCCTATTCAGCATGGCTAGACACATCTGTGCTATAGTGACTGACCCCTAAAACACATGAAATCAGACTCAATGAATTCAAAGGCTTCCTTACTATACAAAAATACCCCTTAGACTTAATTAATGAAGGAATAAAAAGGCGATGAAACTGAATATCACCCAACTACAGACACCTAAGAAAAAAGTTAATGAAAACACGATTCCGTTCGTTAACACATACAGTCCTGGAATATCTAACATATTCTATGTCATAAAATCCAACTTACCTACAAAGCCCCAGAATGAAAACTCTGATTGAAAAAACACCTTACGAAATAACAGACGCCAACCAAAAAAATCTTAAAAAACACCTCACTAGGGCAGAATTCAGATCAGAGAATGAACCAGAGTTTGTAGTAAAAGAATGCGGAGATAGGAGATATGGAACATGTAACAATACCAACAACTTCAAGTACGTAGAAAGTGGTTCCCACATAAAGTTCAAGAATGGATCCATTTTTAAAATAAATGCAGATATGAACCGTAAAACACAAAATCTCATATACTGCATTACCTGCCCAAACTGTAAAGAAAATTACATTGGCGAAACAATTAACTCCCTCTGCCAACGTGCAAGAATTCACAGGCAACATATCTGGCAAGAAGAACTACGAAAGATTCCATTGAGTAAGTATCTAGAAATATGCTGAGACGGAAAGTTCAAAATCTTTCCCTTTTACAAATGTACATGGGACGATCCGCAATACCGAAAGGCAATGGAACTACACTTCATAAAAAGATTCTCTCCAAAATTAAATGTTTGAAAGAGAAAAAAGAAAAGCAAAGAATACGTTTTGTATGTATGTAAAATGTGACCTCGTGTGTACTGTTGGCGATTTTTTTTCCTCTGTCTTCCCTTCTCTGGATCTTTCCTTCTCCTATGTCTCCGATGAAGAGCTCCGCTTGAAACATTAAACCTTCCTTCTTTCCTGAGCATGCAATAATACTATATTTGTTCCACGTCGTGTTGTGTTTTTTTGTGCTTTCTTGTTTGGATTAACTATATGTATATATGTATGGGTATGATATATATATAGTTATTTTATTTTACTAATGTATTTTCATACAGAACTAAACCTTACCAAAAATAAATAGATGACAGGAATATATTCTAAATATAATTCAAAGAATATAAAAAGAAAGGACTAAAGCAGAAAGGACAGGAAAACATTTAAAAAATTATTTTTTATTTCTTATTCTCTATTTTTTCTTTCTTTTTTCATTTTCTTTTCTTACCATCCCTAAAAACCATTTCAAAACAATGGTGTAAGTAGTAAACAAGTTTTTACACTTATCTATTTATTTTTTGACAATTCTTAAAAAGTCCAATTCAATACAATGAAAAGTGGTGGATAGGAAAATGAATAGCCCTTCTCTCTCTCTTTTACCCTACCCATCTTTCTATCTGTCTATCTGGGTGCTTTTCTATCTATCTATCTATCTACATACCTACCTATCTATCTATCTAACTATCTATCTATCTATCTATCTATCTATCTATCTATCTATCTATCTATCTACCTATCTTTCTATCTATCTATCTATCTATCTATCTATCTATCTATCTATCTATCTACATACCTACCTACCTATCTTTCCATCCATCCATCCATCCATCCATCCATCCATCCATCCATCCATCCATCTATCTATCTATCTATCTATCTATCTATCTATCTATCTATCTATCCATCTTCCTTGACTTCAAAGCCTCACCCCCCAAAAAACAAAACAAAAACAATGTTCTCTTATAAACAAAATCCCCCAAAACATCTATTTTATATAAATAAACAAGATATCTGTATATTCATAGAATTGTATTTGACAAGTTCGAAAGATGAACGAAAGCGCTAATATGAAAATGAAGATTTAACAATAAAAAAAGTTCTTTCCAAAATTCTGATGACTTTTTTCAATATATATATATATATATATATATATATATCTATATATATATATGTGTGTATATATATATATATAATGACGCATATTTGCCATTTGAATATGGCTAACCCATAAGGGTGGATGCTACTGTAGTTTGTAGCCCCAGGAAGATATCTCCTCCAGCTGGCTATAGACACACTATCTGTGTCCTCTCAGCCATATTCAAATGGCAAATATGCGTCACGATGTGTTACCACTACTGTTTATAACTCGCTCTGAGATTTATCATTTTATATATATATATATATATATATATATATATATATATATATATATCAATCAAAGTCTTAGTAAATAGGAAGGCAGACAAATCACAAATCTCTTTAGGTAGATGGCCCTGCTCAATCTGTAGTTAGTTAGTTAGTTAATTTTTGGCTCAAAAAGCAAAAAGCAAGGCCATGTAGGGGGACATGGAGTTATGTACAGGGTGGTGTTCATGTAAAGAGTTCAGGCCACTTGTGGTCAAGGGAGACTTTGAACTGAGCGGTCGTCGGCATCTTCACCATCTTGTCCGGCAGCTTATTCCACGGATCCGCAACCCGGACGGAGAAAGCCCCTCTCCTTCGATTGAGATGAAAATGAAGCAATCGTCAAGGTATCTCTTCCATGCTTTTTCAATATACTTCCTAAATTCAGTTCTGTATCTCTCCTCTATTTCCTGGTAGAGATTTTGTTCTAAGTATCCCATCACTGAGTTCGCATAAGCGGGAGCAAACTTCGTTCCCATAGCCGTGCCTTTAATCTGGATGTAGTTCTTTCTATTGAAGAAGAAAGTGTTGTTTTCCAGAATAAGTCTAACTGAGTATAATATGAATGTCACTGTTAATCTGTTGGGAATTGCTTCTCTATGTTTATTTACCCAGTATATGATCGCCTTTATTCCTAAATCATGTGGGATATTGGTGTAAAGGCTTACTACATCAAAGCTTAGTAGGATTGAATTTGTTTCTGTGGTTTTGGGAAGATGGGATAGAAAATCGATGTCATCCCGAATGAAGCCGGGTATGTAGGTACATGTGGGATGACGTCAGCAGCTGGGGAGCTGACCGGAAATTTTCAATTAACAGATAGTTTAATTCTTGAAATAATGCCACAAAATGCCGTATATTTAAGAGACCAAAAAAGTAAGATGCAAAAAAATATTTTCTTCAAACTTGGCATGAAGGAAGGAAAGACTATTTGGTTTCTCAAGAAGTTTTTTTTTGCCTTAACTTTGTTTAACAAAACCAAACATTTTATTGAAATAAAAGGCATGCTTAATTATTTTTTAATGAAAATTTTTGAGAAAATTTGGTTTAAATGTTTGACACCTCACCACCGTCCATATATAAAGTAAGAAACAAAGGAAAATGAGGAAAACTTTAATAATAATGCTGAATACTATAATGATGCCCTTAAAAAGCAGTATATTGTAATAAGAATGGGAACTACAACAAATCTTATTATGATAATGGAAAACTGACTGACAACAAATGAATTTACTTAACCAAAGTAAATAAATGACTCATCTGTGTACTTTGATCTTAACATGGGGCTCCTCAACTGCAGAGGTACCACGTGACCACAGGGGTTGCAGGAGCTTATTGATGGCCTTGCTGGAAAGTGATACTAATGTAAAAAAATTATAGAAAACTTTTTCATTGATCTCGGTTGTTAACGGCTAGTGTTCAGCTGAATATACCGGCAAGATGTAACAATATTTTTAAATTTTCATCATAGGAGAATCTAGCTGATGAGGACTAATCAAATTTATGATAACAACCGCATTTTGGAAAGTCTGAAACTCAGGTTCGAGATTATCTATTTTGGGTTCATTTTTATGATGTTCTGTCAAGAAGTAAGACAAAACTTTTTAAGTTCACTGCCCACATACATCTTTGCCAGTATATATTTCATTGAAGCTTTACATAGATATCGTTGTAGACTGCTATTTCCAGTATATTTCTTATTTCTTGTCTCTCTCTATATATATATTATATAAAATCTGTTCTGTGTGTGTGGTGTGTGTGTCTTCTAGGATCTCGGGCATCCTCCATCTGACTGCGCTCAAATTTGATACGTAGATACGGTATCAGGGTGTGTATAAGTCTTGAAAAAATTACAAAAATCGATTCCAGGTGAGAATGCGATCGATAAAGCTGTGGGAACGTGCATTTGTACGTGCAAGTACATCAGCTGTTGTGATCGATACTACACGTATGCAAGTACATCAGCTGTTGTGATCGATACTACACGTATGCGAGAAAAATGCACGTGCAGTTTGCCCCAAAAAAGCTGGCTGGCTTGAAATAATGCCACAAAATGCTGTATATCTAAGAGACCAAAAAAGTAAGATGCAAAAGAAATATTTTCTTCAAACTTGGCATGAAGGAAGGAAAGACTATTTGGTTTCTCAAGAAACAAAACCAAACATTTTATTGAAATAAAAGGCATGCTTAATTATTTTTTAATGAAAATTTTTGAGAAAATTTGGTTTAAATGTTTGACACCTCACCACCGTGTGTTTGCTCGTATATATATATATATATATATATATATATATATATATATATATATATATATACATAAAGTAACAAACAAAGGTAATTGAGGAAAACTTTAATAATAATGCTGAATACTATAATGATGCCCTTTAAAAGCAGTATATTGTAATAAGAATGGGAACTACAACAAATCTTATTATGCTAATGGAAAACTGACTGACAACAAATGAATTGGATACTTTTCTACTATTAGTAGAAAAGTATCCAATTTATTTGTAAATAGTAATGATATAATTAACAATGGCATTAATATTAATAAGAACAAGATAGTAAATATAACTGGAATAAAAATAAATATTTAAATAAACTTAGGTCTAATGATAATGAATATACACCAACCCAAATACACCCAATGATGTTAAGTATAATGAAGATGATTATATTTGGTCTTTCCTTCCTTATTCACGACAAATAAAAATGAATCTGGTCAAGCTATTTTACAGATCTATATCTAAGCACTTTAATAAAGAACATAAATATCATAAAATAATAAATAATAAAAGGATTAGGATAGTTTTTTCAGTATCTAAAAATTTGCTTAGAATTATATCCTCCTTTAATATTAAAAGTTTAGACAATTTTTACAATAAAAGAAAAAATAATAATTGTATTATAGATAATGATCTAGCTAGAAACTGTGATTGTAGACATAAGAATAAATGTTTCTTTAATAATTTTTACAGAACAATATCGTATATAGATGTAGGGTGGAATCAGAATGAAAAAAATATTTTTACATAGTATATATATCTGTACTTTTATGTATCAATTTATACGTGTACATGCATGTGTATATATTCTTTTAATCTTTTATTCGTTTCAGTCATTTGACTGCAGCCATGCTGGAGCACCACTTTTAGTCGAGCAAATCACTCCCAGGACTTATTCTTTCTAAAACTTATTCTATTGGTCTATTTTGTTGAACCGCTAAGTTACGGGGATGTAAACACACCAGCATCAGTTGTCAAGTGATGTTGGGGGGACAAAGACAGACACACAAGCATATATATATACCACACAGCCACCCCTAACTATATATTTGTGTATATGCATCTAAGTGCTTGTATACATGGGTATATGTTGTTTTGTATTTATCTGATGCCATCGATATGTCGTTAGGCATATGTGTTTTTGAGCGTGTATATATGGATATACATATGGATATATATATATGTATATATATGGATATGTACATATGTATATTTGTATAGATGTGTGTGAATGTATGTATATATGTATATATATGTAAAGGGTAAAGGGGGTAAAGACCCCCTTCGGTCATGAATAACCATGGGATTGCACCTAGAAAGTTACCCTCCTAGACACAAGTCCGGGCAAGGTTGTTTATGGAAGACCAGCAGTCGCCCATGCATACCAGCCTCCCCTCTCCATGCCACTAGTGTTATCCAAGGGAAAGACGTCGCAACTCATTTCTACAGCTGAGTGAACTGGAGGAACGTGAAATAAAGTGCTTTGCTCAGGAACACAACACGCAGCCCGGTCCGGGATTCGAGCTCACAACCTCATGATCGTAAGCTCGACGCTCTAACCACTGAGCTATGCGCCTTCACATATGTATATATTTGTATGTGTATGGGTATGTGAAACTTTATATATGTGTACAGAGATATTCATATGTATGTATGTATATGTGTGTATATCATTTATTGTTAATGCAGGTATATGTGTGCATATATATGTATGTGAATGTATATACATGCATGTATGTATGTGTGTATACATTTATGTATGTATGTATATATATATATATGTGTGTATATATATATATATGCGAATGTATGTGTGTACATGTATATGTGTGTATGTGTGTGAGTATATTCCTGACACATGGGAAGGTATAGCTATTGATCGTGGAGAAGGATTGTGCACGAGGGGACAACCACTTTTGAGAAATCTCAAGTTGCACATGAGAAAGTAAGGAGGAATGTCAGGAATGGCATCGCTGTTACACTTCCAGATGGGAAGGGTCTTTCTTTGATGCTGACATGCAATGTCTATGCAAGACCCTGCCTCAGTAAAGCTGGACTCAAGAGTCATCTTCGTAGTCATAAAGTGAGACAGATGAGTGACAACCTGGCCACTAGTGGTGGTGTAACACACCATACTAATCATATCTGTCAGGCATATGGAAGAGAGCTGTAGTGATCCTATACAACGGCGCGCGCTCGCGCACCGTCCATTTGTATTTCGCGCGTGCGGGGTTGGTGCTTTCACCACCGGAAGAAGAACCCTTTTGCCTACGTAGCAGTTAGCCGAGGCAAGGGGATCGTAAGACGTTGACCACCAGCGTCCAGCAAGCAGCGACTTGAGACAGCAGCGACTGAAGGCGACGGTCATGTATATTTTCTCTCCGTCCGAACTTTAACCAAATTGTTGCAGACCACATCTTCTCCCTGTTCCGGACGCCATCTTTGACCAGTGTCGTTTTGCATTTGAACACTTTCTTATTTTACAGCACTGACACATTTATACCAAAGGGATACCAGATAACCACTTATTGTTACTGTTACCACATTAGAGAATAAAGTAGTATATATATCTTTTACGTCTGCGTCTTGTTTTTACGTCTGCGTCTTATTAAAGCAACGGCTAGTGATTTATTTCTTGTACCCCGAAAGTACAAGAGAAGATATATTCACACTAAGTTCGTTACACTGGTGACCCCGACGTGATTCTGGTCTAAAACCAGAGATCACTGAACAACAAAAAAAATCCAGTTTTTCTGCGAAGTCGGAACACGATTTAACTCTACGCAGTCATCTTTCGACGATTTGTTTCCGGCCACCACAAACAGTTTCTCTTTCTTATTCTACAGCCATGATGACGAACGCCATCATATCAACGATGCCTTTTCTCCACCTTCGTCATCGCCATCGTCGTCTTTCTACTTCACGTCGTCGTTATCTTCGTCGCCATCATCACTAAGAACGATGTTGTCTCAAGTCCACTACAGTCGCCTTCCACCACCACCGTCGCCTTTCAACACCGTCGACCTCCACAAGATGTACATAGCAACTCGCGGAACTTTGGCTTTCACGCTGTTCGTGCATAGCGCGCCAAGAATTAACAGCCCAGCACTATCTACGAGATTTCTTCTGTACCCAGTTAACCTGTCACAGCATCGAAGCTACAATCGCTACACAATGTGTTCAACCGGCCTCTGCATTTGTGGTTTCAACATTCTGTTACAGAACGAACTGCTATTGTGCATCAGGCTATTAGAGACTGGTAAATTAACTCCATTGTCTGGGATAGCCATGAGAGACATTTTTTCTATGCGCTGTATTTTTATTTTTGCTCGCATTCACCTTGTATGTATTTTTGTCGCACACACGTACACACACATAAATGCTATCTCTCACATACATACGTCACACATGCTTTTCTCGCTTGTTTTTTCCATGCTAAATATGCCTTTTTTGGACACACCTCATTTCTATAGACCCTAGGGGTCACGTATACATAGAGAGAGTTGTTTGTCATACTTTTGTTCCTGTATGAACGAGGCATATAATCGCTCAACCACTGGCATATTCATTGCTGTTTTTCGGTGTGGCAAGCACTATTGCATTTCATGCGCCTTTGCTTCGCACGTGTATTGCCTTGTTTTTTGCAACACGTTTGCGTTAGCTTAATTCTTTTCCCGACTCATAGAATGTCGGATGTTCACGTGCGCTGCGCCTATGTATGGGCGTAATTATTTTTCCCTGTTAGACTCCTGTTGGTCACGTAATTAACAGAGAAAATTATCTGTGTCGCGCATCACACCAGCATGATTGCACTTTTGCTTTTGTGTTACTAGCGATCTATCTGTCGATTCCATTTCCTCTCCTGCAGCAATTGATTTAACTGCTATTTCGCAGGATCAACTACCTTTAGAGAAGTTGGATTTAATTTCGCCTAGGTTCATTAACTGTGAGTTTTGCTTTCCCTACAGCGGAAGGCTCTATACTTCGTGACGTATCCACTTTCATGCATGCAATTTTGAATTTTGCTCATTTTGAGTATTTTTTGCTTTAGTAAATTTCTTGTGTATGCAATTTTGAATTTTGCTCATTTTGAGTATTTTTTGCTTTAGTAAATTTCTTGTGTATGATGTAAATTTTGCCATTTTATTATATTGTGTGCTATTTGGTTATCTGGTATCCACCTTGAGTTTTATAGTCACTACAGGGAATTTTGTGTCGTGCTTACGCACTGGGGTGGAGCTCTGTAGTGATCCTATACAACGGCGCGCGCTCGCGCACCGTCCATTTGTATTTCGCGCGTGCGGGGTTGGTGCTTTCACCACCGGAAGAAGAACCCTTTTGCCTACGTAGCAGTTAGCCGAGGCAAGGGGATCGTAAGACATTGACCACCAGCGTCCAGCAAGCAGCGACTGAAGGCGGCGGTCACGTATATTTTTTCTCCGTCCGAACTTGATTCTAGCAGCACCTTACCAAAAGGCCTTTAACCAAATTGTTGCAGACCACATCTTCTCCCTGTTCCGGACGCCATCTTTGACCAGTATCGTTTTGCATTTGAACACTTTCTTATTTTACAGCACTGACACATACTAAAGGGTACCAGATAACCACTTATTGTTACATTAGAGAATAAAGTAGTATATATATATTTTACGTCTGCATCTTGTTTCTGACTGGTAGAATTCTGGATTATTAAAGCAACGGCGAGTGATTGCTTTCTTGTACCCCGAAAGTACAAGAGAAGATCGGCAGGAGGACTTAACCAACATGAAGCCCAGTTTCAACTACAGCCGGCTATTACTGCCAATCCTGTACAAGATATTGTAGATCTTTAGCTGGGCTAAAAAGTCACAATCGATCACAGCACCAGTAGCCAAACTCGATAATGAGGGGGCAGCCATCATCATCATATACATATGTGTGTGTGGGAGCTTTGTCATCTCAATGTTAACTCCATTTGGAAAATTGATTATCAGTCGACTAATTCTGAATTGCCTCATTTTAGTGCATATTCTTGTAGTTACTGTTAAATTTATCATTATATTAGTATTTAATATTAAATACATATCATATTAAGATGTCCTCATTATACTAAATGAATGGGGGTATAAATACACTTAATTTATTAATTAATTGATGATAATTATAATAATAAATAGTTTCGTTTGACTTACTAAATAGATTTAATCATAATCATCATCATCATCGTTTAGCGTCCGCTTTCCATGCTAGTTGGACAGTTGAACTGGGGTCTGGGAAACCAGAAGGCTGCACCAGGCCCAGTCTGCTCTGGCAATGTTAGGCGAGGCTGACATCAGCCACGGACGGATTGGTGCATTTTATCTGTTAGGTAAAGATAAGTTAACTGATTGATAATAGGTTATATTTATCCAAGATATCACTGAAGTCTCAAAAATTTTTATGTTAGAAAGTGTCAAAATATTGCAAATGTGTACTCGAAAAACAACAAAAAATTTAGTGATCTGTAAGCTTATATTTATCCCAGATTTTTTTGGAAAGTCCCAAAATTTTAGGTTGGAAAGTGTCAAAAAAGTTTAGTGATCTGTCAGGTAAATATAAGTTAACTGAGCTAATATTTATCCCAGATATCAGTAAAGTCCCAAATTTTTTTAGGTTGGAATGTGTCAAAATGTTGCAAATGTGTATTTAAAAAACAACAAAAAATTTAGTGATCTGTTAGGTAAGTATAAGTTAAATGATTGATAATAAGCTTATATTTATCCAAGATATTACGAAAGTCTTAAAAGTTTTCGGGTTAGAATATTTCAAAATGTTGCAAATGTGTACTTGGAAAACAACAAAAAAGTTTAGTGATCTATTAACTGATTGATAATAAGCTTATCACTCAAGTCTCAAAAGCTTTCAGGTTAGAAAGTGTCAAAATGTTGAAAATGTGTATTTGAAAAACGACAAAAAAGTTTAGTGATATGTTGTTACTTCATTGATAATTAGCTTATATTTACCAGTCTCAAAAGTTTTCAGGTAAGAAAGTGTCAAAATGTAGGAAATGTGTACTCGAAAAACAACAAAAAATTTAATGATCTGTTAGGCAGAGATAAGTTACTTGATTGATAATTAGCTTATATTTATTGAAGAATGATATTTAGCTTATATTCATCAGAGATATCACTAAAGTCTCAAAAATTTTCAGGTTGGAAAGTGTCAAAATGTCGTAAATGTGTACTTGAAAAACGACAAAAAAGTAAAGTGATCTGTTAGGTAAAGAAGCATATATTTATCCAAGGTATCAATAAAGTCTCAAAAGTTTAAGGTAAGAAAGTGTCAAAATGTGGCAAATGTGGCAAATGTTTTTCAAGTGAAAAACAACAAAAAAGTTTAGGGAGCTGTTAGGTAAAGAAGCATATATTTATCCAAGATATCACTCCTCTCAAGAGGTTTCAGGTTAGATATCCAAGATATCAATAAAGTCTTAAAAGTTTTCAGGTAAGAAAGTGTCAAAATATTGAAAATGTGTTTCTGGGAAAACAACAAAAAACTTTAGGGAACTGTTCGGTAACGAAGCATATATTTATCCAAGATATCAATAAAGTCTCAAATGTCTTCAGATTACAAAGTTTCAAAATAATGCAAATGTGTACTTGAAAAACAACAAAAGTCTCAAAATTTTTCAGGTAAGAAAGTGTCAAAATGTTGAAAATGTGTCCTTCAGAAACGATAAAAAATTTAGTGGGTAAAGATAAGTTAAATGATTGATAATAATTATCCAAGATATCATTAAATCTCAAAAGTTTTCAGGTTTAAAAGTGTAAAAATGTTGCAAATGTGTACTTGATTATAATGGTTTTCAGGTTACAAAGTGTCAAAATGTTGAAAATGTGTACTTGAAAAACAACAAAAAATTTTGTGATCTGTCAGGTAAATATAAGTTTTGATAATAAGCTAACATTTATCAGTAAATCCTAAAATTTTTATGTTGGAATGTGTCAAAATGTTACAAACGTGTACTCGAAAAATAACAAAAAATTTACTGATCCGTAAGGCAGAGATTAGTTATTTGATTGATAATCAGCTTATATTTATACAAGATTGATAAGTAGCTTATATTTATCAGAGATATCACTAGTCTCAAAAATTTTCAGGTTGGGAAGTGTCAAAATGTTGTAAATGTGTACTTGAAAAACAACAAATTAAAGTGATAATCAGCTTATATTTATCCAAGATTGATAATAAGCTTATATTTATCAGAGATATCACTAAAGTCTCAAAACTTTTCAGGTTGGGAAGTGTGAAAATGGAAATGTGTACTTGAAAAACAACAAAAAGTTTACTGATCTGTTAAGTAGGGATTTTCAATCCAATTATCAGTCCAAGATTGATAATTAGTTTACATTTATCCAAGATATCACTAAAGTTTTTAGGTTAAAATGTGTCAAAATGTTGCAAGTGAGTACTCGAAAAACAACAAAAAATTTAGTGATCTGTTGGGTAGAGAGATAAGTTGATTGATAATTAATTTATATTTATCTAAGATATCACTAAAGTCTCAAAGGTTTTCAGGTTACAATGTGTCAAAGTAATGGAAACGAGTACTTGAAAAACAACAAAAAATTCACTGGTCTAACAGACAAAGATAAGTTAAATGATTGATAAAATAACTAAAGACTCAAAAGTTTTCAGGTAAGAGTCAAAAGGTTGCAAATGTGTACTTGAAAAACAACAAAAAAGTTTAGGGAGCTGTTAGGTAGAGAAGCATATATTTATCCATGATATCACTCGTCTCAAGAGGTTTCAGCTTAGATATCCAAGATATCAATAAAGTCTTAAAAGTTTTCAGGTTAGAAAGTGTCGAAATGTTGCAAATGTGTACTCGAAAAACAAGAAAAAATTTAGTGATCTGTTGGGTAGAGAGATAAGTTGGTTCATAATTAGCTTATATTTAACTAAGACATCACTAAAGTCTCAAAGGTTTTCAGGTTAGAAAGTGTCAAAATGTTGTAAATGTGTACTTGAAAAACAACAAAAAATTTAGTGATGTGTTAGGTAAAGGTAGGTTAAGCATATATTTATCCAAGATATCACTAGTCTCAAAAGTTTTCAGGTAAGAAAGTGTTAAAATGTTGCAAATGTGTTCTCCAAAAACATCAAAAAATTGAATGATCTGTTAGCTACCTAACAGATCATTAAATTTTTTGTTTTTCGAGTACACATTTCCTACATTTTGACACTTTCTTACCTTCAAACAAGATAAGTTACTTGATTGATAATTAGCTCATATTTATCCAAGATTTCACTAAAGTTTTCAGGTTACAAAGTGTCAAAATGTGTACTTGAAAAACAACAAAAAGTTTAGTGATCTGTTAGGTAATAAAAAGTTAAATGACTGACAATAAGCATATATTTATCCAAGATATCACTAAAGTCTTAAAACTTTTCAGGTAAGAAAGACTGAAAATGTAGGAAATGTGTACTCGAAAAGCAACAAAAAGTTTACAGATCTGTTAGGTAGAGATTTTCAATCCAATTATCAGTCCAAGATTGATAATTAGTTTACATTTATCCAAGATATCACTAAAGTTTTAAGGTTAAAATGTGTCAAAATGTTGCAAGTGAGTACTCGAAAAACAACAAAAAATTTAGTGATCTGTTGGGTAGAGAGATAAGTTGATTGATAATTAGCTTATATTTATCTAAGATATCACTAAAGTCTCAAAGGTTTTCAGGTAACAATGTGTCAAAGTAATGGAAACGTGTACTTGAAAAACAACAAAAAATTCACTGGTCTGTTAGGCAAAATAACTAAAGACTCAAATGTTTTCAGGTAAGAGTACACAATTTGCAACATTTTTACACTTTCAAACCTGAAAACTTTTGAGATTTAATGATATCTTGGATAAATATTAGATTATCATCTATCATTTATTTTATCTTTACCCACTAAATTTTTTATCGTTTCTGAAGGACACCTTTTCAACATTTTGACACTTTCTTACCTGAAAACTTTTGAGACTTTTGTTGTTTTTCAAGTACACATTTGCATTATTTTGAAACTTTGTAATCTGAAGACATTTGAGACTTTATTGATATCTTGGATAAATATATGCTTCTTTACCGAACAGTTCCCTAAAGTTTTTTGTTGTTTTCCCAGAAACACATTTTCAATATTTTGACACTTTCTTACCTGAAAACTTTTAAGACTTTATTGATATCTTGGATATCTGACCTGAAACCTCTTGAGACGAGTGATATCTGGGATAAATATATGCTTCTTTACCTAACAGCTCCCTAAACTTTTTTGTTGTTTTTCACTTGAAAAACATTTGCCACATTTGCCACATTTTGACACTTTCTTACCTTAAACTTTTGAGACTTTATTGATACCTTGGATAAATATATGCTTCTTTACCTAACAGATCACTTTACTTTTTTGTCGTTTTTCAAGTACACATTTACGACATTTTGACACTTTCCAACCTGAAAATTTTTGAGACTTTAGTGATATCTCTGATGAATATAAGCTAAATATCATTCTTCAATAAATATAAGCTAATTATCAATCAAGTAACTTATCTCCGCCTAACAGATCATTAAATTTTTTGTTGTTTTTCGAGTACACATTTCCTACATTTTGACACTTTCTTACCTGCAGGGTATTTTTTTGTTTGTTTGTTTGTATGTATGTATGTATGTACGTACGTATGTATGCATGTATGTATGTTTGTATGTATGCATGTATGTATGTGCAGATTTGTATGCTTTATGTATGTATTCTCATGCATAGAGTTACATATCTAGACATGCTCATATATATTTAAACGATAAACTTCTGGAAAGTTTTACAGATTTTTACAGTTCCAGTGATGGGTGGGTCTGTAGCTTTGAATTAGCTTTCTCCTTTCTGGTTTTGAGAAGCCTAATTTCTCAAGATTGGTATTTAGGCAGTGTGTAACATATCCCAGGACCCCAATAATTACTGGTATAAACCTGAACTTGTTACCTGAATAGAGTAACTGCATACTTCTCAATAGTTCAGCATAGGAGTTCTCTTTTTTACTGATCTTCATTTAGCTTTATGTTAACCGCTGGGCAGCTAATTTCCACAACTGTACACAGTTTCCCTTCTCCATCCCAAATTATTATATCAGGTCTGTTGTGCTTACATTTTATTGAGGTCTTCACTGGTACATCCCATCAGTATTGCTTTTCATTATGAGTGGCTATGGTTTCTACCATTTTGTGGGGTTTTATTTCTTTTTCCTTGGGATTATCCTTCTAACAGATTTCATTATAGAGTGTCCTAGCTACAAATGCCATGTCTCATTGGTAGATAATACCGTGATGAGATTTTTGAACAATGGCTTATTATAAGCAGTGATATCTTCAGTGTGAACTCCACAAAGTCTGCATCAGTTGTCACATTTTACAGCTTTTCCCGCATCTCTATCCCTTTTGTGCATCAGGTACTTGGTTGATATTTCCTGTTCCGGAATTGCAAACACATACCCTTCAAAGTGAGAGGTAATAATTTGGCTATTCGTCCATGATAAACTGCTTTATGTATGTATGTATGTATGTATGTGTGTGTGTGTGTGTATGTATGTATGTATGAATGTCGTTAGTCAGTTTATTTCAAGATTTCTTGCCAATAGAGAAAGAACCAGTTTCTAACCTGGATCCAAGGTTCCTTCATTAGAATTTCAACATCAACAACAGGGTATTTTTGTTTGTATGTATGTATGTATGTGTGTATACATTTATGTATGTATGTGTGTATACATTTATGTATGTATGTGTGTATACATTTATGTATGTATGTATGTATATATGTACATATGTATGTATGCATGTATGTATGTATGTATGTACATATGTATGTATGCATGTATGTATGTATGTGTGCAGATTTGTATGTTTGTTTTATCTATGTATTCTCATGCATAGAGATACATATCCCAGGGCCCCAATAATTACAGGTATAAACCTGAAATACGAAATGCCATAAGTAAGCAAAAAAGAAAACAAATACGTAAAAATACTAAGACCTGCTGACCTCAAACTAAGGCCAATAATTGCTGGACCTCAAGCACCAACCCCACAGCTTAGTCATTTTCTAGATATACTCCTAAAACCTTTGTGCTCATTAATACCCAGCTATGTACGGGATAGCATAGATTTCATACAACACATCCCTGCCACTGTTACAGAAGGTACTATACTGGCAAGTTTTGATGTCACTAATCTTTATACCAATATACCTCGCACTTTAGGCCTAGAAACAATCAATCACTGTGTAGAAAAACACAGAGAATGGATAAATGAATGCTTCAAGACTGACTTCATCACTAAGGCCACGCATCTAGTACTAGAGGAAAATAACTTTAAATTCGACAATAAAGCATATCGGCAGATAAAGGGCACGGCTATGGGTACATCTCATATGCAAACTTAGTTATGGGATACTTAGAAGAAAAACTCTATGAGGAAGTAGAAAAAACTTTTGATCAGGAATACAAGGAATATATCATTAAAAAGTAGAAACACTTCCTTGATGATTGCTTCATCTTTTGGGAAAAATCAAATGAAGACATAAATATATTTATATAGCTATGGTAAGACCTCACTGGAATTTGCATCACCGGTCTGGAACCCCTATCTTGCCCAGGATATTAATCGTTTGGAAGCCGTTCAGCCATGTGCAACCAAAAGAATACCCTCCATCAGGCATTTGCCATATTCTGAACGCCTTACTTCCCTGGGCATGGACACATTGAAACTCCGACGTCTGGCAGCTGACTTGGCAGACACCCATAAAATTATCAACCATCTTACAAACAATAACTCTGAGCACCTTTTCAAACTCCACCTGTCTAACACCCGTAGACATGTTTACAAAGTCAGAAAACAGCACAGTTCCCATGACTTTAGGAAACATTTTTTCACGCTGAGAGTTGCTGAAGCATGGAACAAACTGCCGGCATCAGTTGCACTGCATCCTTCAAAACTTCCATGCTTCCTGAGATTCGCCAACACTACACCTGATTTTCTCCCCTCCATACACACACAAGCATGTATCTGACTCATACACTGTTCGTTTTCCAGACATTTGTACATTACTGCATGCACTTTATATGCACTTTCTGACAAGTTGTGGTGCACCTGAGCACTGTATACAATAATTTCATTATTATTATTATTATTATTATTATTATTATTATTATTATTATTATTATTATTATATTTAGCAATATACTGAATACACTTCACCCTTCCATCAAATTTACAATGGAATCCAGTTTCAATGAACTACCATTCCTGGATATCTACATAAAAATACAGAACTGCAGAGTCACAACAGACATATTTTACCAAAAAAACGGATGCACACTAATATCAGAATTTTACTGTTGCCATCCATCACACATCAAAAGAAACATCCTATTCAGCATGGCTAGACACATCTGTGCTATAGTGACTGACCCCTAAAACACATGAAATCAGACTCAATGAATTCAAAGGCTTCCTTACTATACAAAAATACCCCTTAGACTTAATTAATGAAGGAATAAAAAGGCGATGAAACTGAATATCACCCAACTACAGACACCTAAGAAAAAAGTTAATGAAAACACGATTCCGTTCGTTAACACATACAGTCCTGGAATATCTAACATATTCTATGTCATAAAATCCAACTTACCTACAAAGCCCCAGAATGAAAACTCTGATTGAAAAAACACCTTACGAAATAACAGACGCCAACCAAAAAAATCTTAAAAAACACCTCACTAGGGCAGAATTCAGATCAGAGAATGAACCAGAGTTTGTAGTAAAAGAATGCGGAGATAGGAGATATGGAACATGTAACAATACCAACAACTTCAAGTACGTAGAAAGTGGTTCCCACATAAAGTTCAAGAATGGATCCATTTTTAAAATAAATGCAGATATGAACCGTAAAACACAAAATCTCATATACTGCATTACCTGCCCAAACTGTAAAGAAAATTACATTGGCGAAACAATTAACTCTCCTCTGCCAACGTGCAAGAATTCACAGGCAACATATCTGGCAAGAAGAACTACGAAAGATTCCATTGAGTAAGTATCTAGAAATATGCTGAGACGGAAAGTTCAAAATCTTTCCCTTTTACAAATGTACATGGGACGATCCGCAATACCGAAAGGCAATGGAACTACACTTCATAAAAAGATTCTCTCCAAAATTAAATGTTTGAAAGAGAAAAAAGAAAAGCAAAGAATACGTTTTGTATGTATGTAAAATGTGACCTCGTGTGTACTGTTGGCGATTTTTTTTCCTCTGTCTTCCCTTCTCTGGATCTTTCCTTCTCCTATGTCTCCGATGAAGAGCTCCGCTTGAAACATTAAACCTTCCTTCTTTCCTGAGCATGCAATAATACTATATTTGTTCCACGTCGTGTTGTGTTTTTTTGTGCTTTCTTGTTTGGATTAACTATATGTATATATGTATGGGTATGATATATATATAGTTATTTTATTTTACTAATGTATTTTCATACAGAACTAAACCTTACCAAAAATAAATAGATGACAGGAATATATTCTAATATAATTCAAAGAATATAAAAAGAAAGGACTAAAGCAGAAAGGACAGGAAAACATTTAAAAAATTATTTTTATTTCTTATTCTCTATTTTTTCTTTCTTTTTTTTCATTTTCTTTTCTTACCATCCCTACCAAAAACCATTTCAAAACAATGGTGTAAGTAGTAAACAAGTTTTTACACTTATCTATTTATTTTTTGACAATTCTTAAAAAGTCCAATTCAATACAATGAAAAGTGGTGGATAGGAAAATGAATAGCCCTTCTCTCTCTCTTTTACCCTACCCATCTTTCTATCTGTCTATCTGGGTGCTTTTCTATCTATCTATCTATCTACATACCTACCTATCTATCTATCTAACTATCTATCTATCTATCTATCTATCTATCTATCTATCTATCTATCTACCTATCTTTCTATCTATCTATCTATCTATCTATCTATCTATCTATCTATCTACATACCTACCTACCTATCTTTCCATCCATCCATCCATCCATCCATCCATCCATCCATCCATCCATCCATCCATCTATCTATCTATCTATCTATCTATCTATCTATCTATCTATCTATCTATCTATCTATCTATCCATCTTCCTTGACTTCAAAGCCTCACCCCCCAAAAAACAAAACAAAAACAATGTTCTCTTATAAACAAAATCCCCCAAAACATCTATTTTATATAAATATTCATAGAATTGTATTTGACAATTGTATGAATTGTATTCATAGAATTGTATTTGACAAGTTCGAAAGATGAACGAAAGCGCTAATATGAAAATGAAGATTTAACAATAAAAAAAGTTCTTTCCAAAATTCTGATGACTTTTTTCAATATATATATATATATATATATATATATATATCTATATATATATATGTGTGTATATATATATATATAATGACGCATATTTGCCATTTGAATATGGCTAACCCATAAGGGTGGATGCTACTGTAGTTTGTAGCCCCAGGAAGATATCTCCTCCAGCTGGCTATAGACACACTATCTGTGTCCTCTCAGCCATATTCAAATGGCAAATATGCGTCACGATGTGTTACCACTACTGTTTATAACTCGCTCTGAGATTTATCATTTTATATATATATATATATATATATATATATATATATATATATATATATATATATATATATATATATATATATCAATCAAAGTCTTAGTAAATAGGAAGGCAGACAAATCACAAATCTCTTTAGGTAGATGGCCCTGCTCAATCTGTAGTTAGTTAGTTAGTTAATTTTTGGCTCAAAAAGCAAAAAGCAAGGCCATGTAGGGGGACATGGAGTTATGTACAGGGTGGTGTTCATGTAAAGAGTTCAGGCCACTTGTGGTCAAGGGAGACTTTGAACTGAGCGGTCGTCGGCATCTTCACCATCTTGTCCGGCAGCTTATTCCACGGATCCGCAACCCGGACGGAGAAAGCCCCTCTCCTTCGATTGAGATGAAAATGAAGCAATCGTCAAGGTATCTCTTCCATGCTTTTTCAATATACTTCCTAAATTCAGTTCTGTATCTCTCCTCTATTTCCTGGTAGAGATTTTGTTCTAAGTATCCCATCACTGAGTTCGCATAAGCGGGAGCAAACTTCGTTCCCATAGCCGTGCCTTTAATCTGGATGTAGTTCTTTCTATTGAAGAAGAAAGTGTTGTTTTCCAGAATAAGTCTAACTGAATATAATATGAATGTCACTGTTAATCTGTTGGGAATTGCTTCTCTATGTTTATTTACCCAGTATATGATCGCCTTTATTCCTAAATCATGTGGGATATTGGTGTAAAGGCTTACTACATCAAAGCTTAGTAGGATTGAATTTGTTTCTGTGGTTTTGGGAAGATGGGATAGAAAATCGATGTCATCCCGAATGAAGCCGGGTATGTAGGTACATGTGGGATGACGTCAGCAGCTGGGGAGCTGACCGGAAATTTTCAATTAACAGATAGTTTAATTCTTGAAATAATGCCACAAAATGCCGTATATTTAAGAGACCAAAAAAGTAAGATGCAAAAGAAATATTTTCTTCAAACTTGGCATGAAGGAAGGAAAGACTATTTGGTTTCTCAAGAAGTTTTTTTTTGCCTTAACTTTGTTTAACAAAACCAAACATTTTATTGAAATAAAAGGCATGCTTAATTATTTTTTAATGAAAATTTTTGAGAAAATTTGGTTTAAATGTTTGACACCTCACCACCGTCCATATATAAAGTAAGAAACAAAGGAAAATGAGGAAAACTTTAATAATAATGCTGAATACTATAATGATGCCCTTAAAAAGCAGTATATTGTAATAAGAATGGGAACTACAACAAATCTTATTATGATAATGGAAAACTGACTGACAACAAATGAATTTACTTAACCAAAGTAAATAAATGACTCATCTGTGTACTTTGATCTTAACATGGGGCTCCTCAACTGCAGAGGTACCACGTGACCACAGGGGTTGCAGGAGCTTATTGATGGCCTTGCTGGAAAGTGATACTAATGTAAAAAAATTATAGAAAACTTTTTCATTGATCTCGGTTGTTAACGGCTAGTGTTCAGCTGAATATACCGGCAAGATGTAACAATATTTTTAAATTTTCATCATAGGAGAATCTAGCTGATGAGGACTAATCAAATTTATGATAACAACCGCATTTTGGAAAGTCTGAAACTCAGGTTCGAGATTATCTATTTTGGGTTCATTTTTATGATGTTCTGTCAAGAAGTAAGACAAAACTTTTTAAGTTCACTGCCCACATACATCTTTGCCAGTATATATTTCATTGAAGCTTTACATAGATATCGTTGTAGACTGCTATTTCCAGTATATTTCTTATTTCTTGTCTCTCTCTATATATATATTATATAAAATCTGTTCTGTGTGTGTGTGTGTGTGTGTCTTCTAGGATCTCGGGCATCCTCCATCTGACTGCGCTCAAATTTGATACGTAGATACGGTATCAGGGTGTGTATAAGTCTTGAAAAAATTACAAAAATCGATTCCAGGTGAGAATGCGATCGATAAAGCTGTGGGAACGTGCATTTGTACGTGCAAGTACATCAGCTGTTGTGATCGATACTACACGTATGCAAGTACATCAGCTGTTGTGATCGATACTACACGTATGCGAGAAAAATGCACGTGCAGTTTGCCCCAAAAAAGCTGGCTGGCTTGAAATAATGCCACAAAATGCTGTATATCTAAGAGACCAAAAAAGTAAGATGCAAAAGAAATATTTTCTTCAAACTTGGCATGAAGGAAGGAAAGACTATTTGGTTTCTCAAGAAACAAAACCAAACATTTTATTGAAATAAAAGGCATGCTTAATTATTTTTTAATGAAAATTTTTGAGAAAATTTGGTTTAAATGTTTGACACCTCACCACCGTGTGTTTGCTCGTATATATATATATATATATATATATATATATATATATATAATATATACATAAAGTAACAAACAAAGGTAATTGAGGAAAACTTTAATAATAATGCTGAATACTATAATGATGCCCTTTAAAAGCAGTATATTGTAATAAGAATGGGAACTACAACAAATCTTATTATGCTAATGGAAAACTGACTGACAACAAATGAATTGGATACTTTTCTACTATTAGTAGAAAAGTATCCAATTTATTTGTAAATAGTAATGATATAATTAACAATGGCATTAATATTAATAAGAACAAGATAGTAAATATAACTGGAATAAAAATAAATATTTAAATAAACTTAGGTCTAATGATAATGAATATACACCAACCCAAATACACCCAATGATGTTAAGTATAATGAAGATGATTATATTTGGTCTTTCCTTCCTTATTCACGACAAATAAAAATGAATCTGGTCAAGCTATTTTACAGATCTATATCTAAGCACTTTAATAAAGAACATAAATATCATAAAATAATAAATAATAAAAGGATTAGGATAGTTTTTTCAGTATCTAAAAATTTGCTTAGAATTATATCCTCCTTTAATATTAAAAGTTTAGACAATTTTTACAATAAAAGAAAAAAAATAATTGTATTATAGATAATGATCTAGCTAGAAACTGTGATTGTAGACATAAGAATAAATGTTTCTTTAATAATTTTTACAGAACAATATCGTATATAGATGTAGGGTGGAATCAGAATGAAAAAATATTTTTACATAGTATATATATCTGTACTTTTATGTATCAATTTATACGTGTACATGCATGTGTATATATTCTTTTAATCTTTTATTTTCATTCGTTTCAGTCATTTGACTGCAGCCATGCTGGAGCACCACTTTTAGTCGAGCAAATCACTCCCAGGACTTATTCTTTCTAAAACTTATTCTATTGGTCTATTTTGTTGAACCGCTAAGTTACGGGGATGTAAACACACCAGCATCAGTTGTCAAGTGATGTTGGGGGGACAAAGACAGACACACAAGCATATATATATACCACACAGCCACCCCTAACTATATATTTGTGTATATGCATCTAAGTGCTTGTATACATGGGTATATGTTGTTTTGTATTTATCTGATGCCATCGATATGTCGTTAGGCATATGTGTTTTTGAGCGTGTATATATGGATATACATATGGATATATATATATGTATATATATGGATATGTACATATGTATATTTGTATAGATGTGTGTGAATGTATGTATATATGTATATATATGTAAAGGGTAAAGGGGGTAAAGACCCCCTTCGGTCATGAATAACCATGGGATTGCACCTAGAAAGTTACCCTCCTAGACACAAGTCCGGGCAAGGTTGTTTATGGAAGACCAGCAGTCGCCCATGCATACCAGCCTCCCCTCTCCATGCCACTAGTGTTATCCAAGGGAAAGACGTCGCAACTCATTTCTACAGCTGAGTGAACTGGAGGAACGTGAAATAAAGTGCTTTGCTCAGGAACACAACACGCAGCCCGGTCCGGGATTCGAGCTCACAACCTCATGATCGTAAGCTCGACGCTCTAACCACTGAGCTATGCGCCTTCACATATGTATATATTTGTATGTGTATGGGTATGTGAAACTTTATATATGTGTACAGAGATATTCATATGTATGTATGTATATGTGTGTATATCATTTATTGTTAATGCAGGTATATGTGTGCATATATATGTATGTGAATGTATATACATGCATGTATGTATGTGTTTATATATATGCATGTGTGTATATATATGTGTATGTATGTATATATATATATATGCGAATGTATGTGTGTACATGTATATGTGTGTATGTGTGTGAGTATATTCCTGACACATGGGAAGGTATAGCTATTGATCGTGGAGAAGGATTGTGCACGAGGGGACAACCACTTTTGAGAAATCTCAAGTTGCACATGAGAAAGTAAGGAGGAATGTCAGGAATGGCATCGCTGTTACACTTCCAGATGGGAAGGGTCTTTCTTTGATGCTGACATGCAATGTCTATGCAAGACCCTGCCTCAGTAAAGCTGGACTCAAGAGTCATCTTCGTAGTCATAAAGTGAGACAGATGAGTGACAACCTGGCCACTAGTGGTGGTGTAACACACCATACTAATCATATCTGTCAGGCATATGGAAGAGAGCTGTAGTGATCCTATACAACGGCGCGCGCTCGCGCACCGTCCATTTGTATTTCGCGCGTGCGGGGTTGGTGCTTTCACCACCGGAAGAAGAACCCTTTTGCCTACGTAGCAGTTAGCCGAGGCAAGGGGATCGTAAGACGTTGACCACCAGCGTCCAGCAAGCAGCGACTTGAGACAGCAGCGACTGAAGGCGACGGTCATGTATATTTTCTCTCCGTCCGAACTTTAACCAAATTGTTGCAGACCACATCTTCTCCCTGTTCCGGACGCCATCTTTGACCAGTGTCGTTTTGCATTTGAACACTTTCTTATTTTACAGCACTGACACATTTATACCAAAGGGATACCAGATAACCACTTATTGTTACTGTTACCACATTAGAGAATAAAGTAGTATATATATCTTTTACGTCTGCGTCTTGTTTTTACGTCTGCGTCTTATTAAAGCAACGGCTAGTGATTTATTTCTTGTACCCCGAAAGTACAAGAGAAGATATATTCACACTAAGTTCGTTACACTGGTGACCCCGACGTGATTCTGGTCTAAAACCAGAGATCACTGAACAACAAAAAAAATCCAGTTTTTCTGCGAAGTCGGAACACGATTTAACTCTACGCAGTCATCTTTCGACGATTTGTTTCCGGCCACCACAAACAGTTTCTCTTCTTATTCTATTCTACAGCCATGATGACGAACGCCATCATATCAACGATGCCTTTTCTCCACCTTCGTCATCGCCATCGTCGTCTTTCTACTTCACGTCGTCGTTATCTTCGTCGCCATCATCACTAAGAACGATGTTGTCTCAAGTCCACTACAGTCGCCTTCCACCACCACCGTCGCCTTTCAACACCGTCGACCTCCACAAGATGTACATAGCAACTCGCGGAACTTTGGCTTTCACGCTGTTCGTGCATAGCGCGCCAAGAATTAACAGCCCAGCACTATCTACGAGATTTCTTCTGTACCCAGTTAACCTGTCACAGCATCGAAGCTACAATCGCTACACAATGTGTTCAACCGGCCTCTGCATTTGTGGTTTCAACATTCTGTTACAGAACGAACTGCTATTGTGCATCAGGCTATTAGAGACTGGTAAATTAACTCCATTGTCTGGGATAGCCATGAGAGACATTTTTTCTATGCGCTGTATTTTTATTTTTGCTCGCATTCACCTTGTATGTATTTTTGTCGCACACACGTACACACACATAAATGCTATCTCTCACATACATACGTCACACATGCTTTTCTCGCTTGTTTTTTCCATGCTAAATATGCCTTTTTTGGACACACCTCATTTCTATAGACCCTAGGGGTCACGTATACATAGAGAGAGTTGTTTGTCATACTTTTGTTCCTGTATGAACGAGGCATATAATCGCTCAACCACTGGCATATTCATTGCTGTTTTTCGGTGTGGCAAGCACTATTGCATTTCATGCGCCTTTGCTTCGCACGTGTATTGCCTTGTTTTTTGCAACACGTTTGCGTTAGCTTAATTCTTTTCCCGACTCATAGAATGTCGGATGTTCACGTGCGCTGCGCCTATGTATGGGCGTAATTATTTTTCCCTGTTAGACTCCTGTTGGTCACGTAATTAACAGAGAAAATTATCTGTGTCGCGCATCACACCAGCATGATTGCACTTTTGCTTTTGTGTTACTAGCGATCTCATCTGTCGATTCCATTTCCTCTCCTGCAGCAATTGATTTAACTGCTATTTCGCAGGATCAACTACCTTTAGAGAAGTTGGATTAATTTCGCCTAGGTTCATTAACTGTGAGTTTTGCTTTCCCTACAGCGGAAGGCTCTATACTTCGTGACGTATCCACTTTCATGCATGCAATTTTGAATTTTGCTCATTTTGAGTATTTTTTGCTTTAGTAAATTTCTTGTGTATGCAATTTTGAATTTTGCTCATTTTGAGTATTTTTTGCTTTAGTAAATTTCTTGTGTATGATGTAAATTTTGCCATTTTATTATATTGTGTGCTATTTGGTTATCTGGTATCCACCTTGAGTTTTATAGTCACTACAGGGAATTTTGTGTCGTGCTTACGCACTGGGGTGGAGCTCTGTAGTGATCCTATACAACGGCGCGCGCTCGCGCACCGTCCATTTGTATTTCGCGCGTGCGGGGTTGGTGCTTTCACCACCGGAAGAAGAACCCTTTTGCCTACGTAGCAGTTAGCCGAGGCAAGGGGATCGTAAGACATTGACCACCAGCGTCCAGCAAGCAGCGACTGAAGGCGGCGGTCACGTATATTTTTTCTCCGTCCGAACTTGATTCTAGCAGCACCTTACCAAAAGGCCTTTAACCAAATTGTTGCAGACCACATCTTCTCCCTGTTCCGGACGCCATCTTTGACCAGTATCGTTTTGCATTTGAACACTTTCTTATTTTACAGCACTGACACATACTAAAGGGTACCAGATAACCACTTATTGTTACATTAGAGAATAAAGTAGTATATATATATTTTACGTCTGCATCTTGTTTCTGACTGGTAGAATTCTGGATTATTAAAGCAACGGCGAGTGATTGCTTTCTTGTACCCCGAAAGTACAAGAGAAGATCGGCAGGAGGACTTAACCAACATGAAGCCCAGTTTCAACTACAGCCGGCTATTACTGCCAATCCTGTACAAGATATTGTAGATCTTTAGCTGGGCTAAAAAGTCACAATCGATCACAGCACCAGTAGCCAAACTCGATAATGAGGGGGCAGCCATCATCATCATATACATATGTGTGTGTGGGAGCTTTGTCATCTCAATGTTAACTCCATTTGGAAAATTGATTATCAGTCGACTAATTCTGGATGCCTCATTTTAGTGCATATTCTTGTAGTTACTGTTAAATTTATCATTATATTAGTATTTAATATTAAATACATATCATATTAAGATGTCCTCATTATACTAAATGAATGGGGGTATAAATACACTTAATTTATTAATTAATTGATGATAATTATAATAATAAATAGTTTCGTTTGACTTACTAAATAGATTTAATCATAATCATCATCATCGTTTAGCGTCCGCTTTCCATGCTAGTTGGACAGTTGAACTGGGGTCTGGGAAACCAGAAGGCTGCACCAGGCCCAGTCTGCTCTGGCAATGTTAGGCGAGGCTGACATCAGCCACGGACGGATTGGTGCATTTTATCTGTTAGGTAAAGATAAGTTAACTGATTGATAATAGGTTATATTTATCCAAGATATCACTGAAGTCTCAAAAATTTTTATGTTAGAAAGTGTCAAAATATTGCAAATGTGTACTCGAAAAACAACAAAAAATTTAGTGATCTGTAAGCTTATATTTATCCCAGATTTTTTTGGAAAGTCCCAAAATTTTAGGTTGGAAAGTGTCAAAAAAGTTTAGTGATCTGTCAGGTAAATATAAGTTAACTGAGCTAATATTTATCCCAGATATCAGTAAAGTCCCAAATTTTTTTAGGTTGGAATGTGTCAAAATGTTGCAAATGTGTATTTAAAAAACAACAAAAAAATTTAGTGATCTGTTAGGTAAGTATAAGTTAAATGATTGATAATAAGCTTATATTTATCCAAGATATTACGAAAGTCTTAAAAGTTTTCGGGTTAGAATATTTCAAAATGTTGCAAATGTGTACTTGGAAAACAACAAAAAAGTTTAGTGATCTATTAACTGATTGATAATAAGCTTATCACTCAAGTCTCAAAAGCTTTCAGGTTAGAAAGTGTCAAAATGTTGAAAATGTGTATTTGAAAAACGACAAAAAAGTTTAGTGATATGTTGTTACTTCATTGATAATTAGCTTATATTTACCAGTCTCAAAAGTTTTCAGGTAAGTGTCAAAATGTAGGAAATGTGTACTCGAAAAACAACAAAAAATTTAATGATCTGTTAGGCAGAGATAAGTTACTTGATTGATAATTAGCTTATATTTATTGAAGAATGATATTTAGCTTATATTCATCAGAGATATCACTAAAGTCTCAAAAATTTTCAGGTTGGAAAGTGTCAAAATGTCGTAAATGTGTACTTGAAAAACGACAAAAAAGTAAAGTGATCTGTTAGGTAAAGAAGCATATATTTATCCAAGGTATCAATAAAGTCTCAAAAGTTTAAGGTAAGAAAGTGTCAAAATGTGGCAAATGTGGCAAATGTTTTTCAAGTGAAAAACAACAAAAAAGTTTAGGGAGCTGTTAGGTAAAGAAGCATATATTTATCCAAGATATCACTCCTCTCAAGAGGTTTCAGGTTAGATATCCAAGATATCAATAAAGTCTTAAAAGTTTTCAGGTAAGAAAGTGTCAAAATATTGAAAATGTGTTTCTGGGAAAACAACAAAAACTTTAGGGAACTGTTCGGTAACGAAGCATATATTTATCCAAGATATCAATAAAGTCTCAAATGTCTTCAGATTACAAAGTTTCAAAATAATGCAAATGTGTACTTGAAAAACAACAAAAGTCTCAAAATTTTTCAGGTAAGAAAGTGTCAAAATGTTGAAAATGTGTCCTTCAGAAACGATAAAAAATTTAGTGGGTAAAGATAAGTTAAATGATTGATAATAATTATCCAAGATATCATTAAATCTCAAAAGTTTTCAGGTTTAAAAGTGTAAAAATGTTGCAAATGTGTACTTGATTATAATGGTTTTCAGGTTACAAAGTGTCAAAATGTTGAAAATGTGTACTTGAAAAACAACAAAAAATTTTGTGATCTGTCAGGTAAATATAAGTTTTGATAATAAGCTAACATTTATCAGTAAATCCTAAAATTTTTATGTTGGAATGTGTCAAAATGTTACAAACGTGTACTCGAAAAATAACAAAAAATTTACTGATCCGTAAGGCAGAGATTAGTTATTTGATTGATAATCAGCTTATATTTATACAAGATTGATAAGTAGCTTATATTTATCAGAGATATCACTAGTCTCAAAAATTTTCAGGTTGGGAAGTGTCAAAATGTTGTAAATGTGTACTTGAAAAACAACAAATTAAAGTGATAATCAGCTTATATTTATCCAAGATTGATAATAAGCTTATATTTATCAGAGATATCACTAAAGTCTCAAAACTTTTCAGGTTGGGAAGTGTGAAAATGGAAATGTGTACTTGAAAAACAACAAAAAGTTTACTGATCTGTTAAGTAGGGATTTTCAATCCAATTATCAGTCCAAGATTGATAATTAGTTTACATTTATCCAAGATATCACTAAAGTTTTTAGGTTAAAATGTGTCAAAATGTTGCAAGTGAGTACTCGAAAAACAACAAAAAATTAGTGATCTGTTGGGTAGAGAGATAAGTTGATTGATAATTAATTTATATTTATCTAAGATATCACTAAAGTCTCAAAGGTTTTCAGGTTACAATGTGTCAAAGTAATGGAAACGAGTACTTGAAAAACAACAAAAAATTCACTGGTCTAACAGACAAAGATAAGTTAAATGATTGATAAAATAACTAAAGACTCAAAAGTTTTCAGGTAAGAGTCAAAAGGTTGCAAATGTGTACTTGAAAAACAACAAAAAAGTTTAGGGAGCTGTTAGGTAGAGAAGCATATATTTATCCATGATATCACTCGTCTCAAGAGGTTTCAGCTTAGATATCCAAGATATCAATAAAGTCTTAAAAGTTTTCAGGTTAGAAAGTGTCGAAATGTTGCAAATGTGTACTCGAAAAACAAGAAAAAATTTAGTGATCTGTTGGGTAGAGAGATAAGTTGGTTCATAATTAGCTTATATTTAACTAAGACATCACTAAAGTCTCAAAGGTTTTCAGGTTAGAAAGTGTCAAAATGTTGTAAATGTGTACTTGAAAAACAACAAAAAAATTTAGTGATGTGTTAGGTAAAGGTAGGTTAAGCATATATTTATCCAAGATATCACTAGTCTCAAAAGTTTTCAGGTAAGAAAGTGTTAAAATGTTGCAAATGTGTTCTCCAAAAACATCAAAAAATTGAATGATCTGTTAGCTACCTAACAGATCATTAAATTTTTTGTTTTTCGAGTACACATTTCCTACATTTTGACACTTTCTTACCTTCAAACAAGATAAGTTACTTGATTGATAATTTATCCAAGATTTCACTAAAGTTTTCAGGTTACAAAGTGTCAAAATGTGTACTTGAAAAACAACAAAATGTTTAGTGATCTGTTAGGTAACAAAAAGTTAAATGACTGACAATAAGCATATATTTATCCAAGATATCACTAAAGTCTTAAAACTTTTCAGGTAAGAAAGACTGAAAGTGTAGGAAATGTGTACTCGAAAAGCAACAAAAAGTTTACAGATCTGTTAGGTAGAGATTTTCAATCCAATTATCAGTCCAAGATTGATAATTAGTTTACATTTATCCAAGATATCACTAAAGTTTTAAGGTTAAAATGTGTCAAAATGTTGCAAGTGAGTACTCGAAAAACAACAAAAAATTTAGTGATCTGTTGGGTAGAGAGATAAGTTGATTGATAATTAGCTTATATTTATCTAAGATATCACTAAAGTCTCAAAGGTTTTCAGGTAACAATGTGTCAAAGTAATGGAAACATGTACTTGAAAAACAACAAAAAATTCACTGGTCTGTTAGGCAAAATAACTAAAGACTCAAATGTTTTCAGGTAAGAGTACACAATTTGCAACATTTTTACACTTTCAAACAACCTGAAAACTTTTGAGATTTAATGATATCTTGGATAAATATTAGATTATCATCTATCATTTATTTTCTTTACCCACTAAATTTTTATCGTTTCTGAAGGACACCTTTTCAACATTTTGACACTTTCTTACCTGAAAACTTTTGAGACTTTTGTTGTTTTTCAAGTACACATTTGCATTATTTTGAAACTTTGTAATCTGAAGACATTTGAGACTTTATTGATATCTTGGATAAATATATGCTTCTTTACCGAACAGTTCCCTAAAGTTTTTTGTTGTTTTCCCAGAAACACATTTTCAATATTTTGACACTTTCTTACCTGAAAACTTTTAAGACTTTATTGATATCTTGGATATCTGACCTGAAACCTCTTGCTTCCTAACAGCTCCCTAAACTTTTTTGTTGTTTTTTACTTGAAAAACATTTGCCACATTTGCCACATTTTGACACTTTCTTACCTTAAACTTTTGAGACTTTAGTGATATCTTGGATAAATATATGCTTCTTTACCTAACAGATCACTTTACTTTTTTGTCGTTTTTCAAGTACACATTTACAACATTTTGACACTTTCCAACCTGAAAATTTTTGAGACTTTAGTGATATCTCTGATGAATATAAGCTAATTATCAATCAAGTAACTTATCATTAAACAGATCATTAAATTTTTTGTTGTTTTTCGAGTACACATTTCCTACATTTTGACACTTTCTTACCTGAAAACTTTTGAGACTGGTAAATATAAGCTAATTATCAATGAAGTAACAACAGATCACTAAACTTTTTTGTTGTTTTTCAAATACACATTTTCAACATTTTGACACTTTCTAACCTGAAAGCTCTTGAGACTTGAGTGATAAGCTTATTATCAATCAGTTAATAGATCACTAAACTTTTTTGTTGTTTTCCAAGTACACATTTGCAACATTTTGACATATTCTAACCCGAAAACTTTTAAGACTTTAGTGATATCTTGGATAAATATAAGCTTATTATCAATCATTCAACTTATATTTACCTAACAGATCACTAAATTTTTTTGTTGTTTTTTAAGTACACATTTGCAACATTTTGACACATTCCAACCTAAAAAAATTTGGGACTTTACTGATATCTGGGATAAATATTAGCTCAGTTAACTTATATTTACCTGACATCACTAAACATTTTTGACACTTTCGAACCTAAAAAATTTGGGACTTTACTAAAGAATGTGGGATAAATATAAACTTACAGGTATAACCTAACAGATCACTAAATTTTTTGTTGTTTTTCGAGTACACATTTGCAATATTTTGACACTTTCTAACCTGAAAATTTTTGAGACTTTAGTGATATCTTGGATAAATATAACCTATTATCAATCAGTTAACTTATCTTTACCTAACAGATAAAATGCACCAATCCGTCCGTGGCTGATGTCAGCCTCGCCTAACATTGCCAGAGCAGACTGGGCCTGGTGCAGCCTTCTGGTTTCCCAGACCCCAGTTCAACTGTCCAACCCATGCTAGCACGGAAAACGGAGGCTAAACGATGATGATGATGATTATGATTAAATCTATTTAGTAATTCAAACGAAACTATTTATTATTATAATTATCATCAATTAATTAATAAATTAAGTGCATTTATACCCCCATTCATTTAGCATAATGAGGACATCTTAATATGATATGTAATTAATATTAAATACTAATATAATGATAAATTTAACAGTAACTACAAGAATATGCACTAAAATGAGGCAATTCAGAATTAGTCGACTGATAATCAATTTTCCAAATGGAGATGACAAAGCTCACACACACACATATGTATATGATGATGATGGCTGCCCCCTCATTATCGACTTTGGCTACTGGTGCTGTGATCGATTGTGACTTTTTAGCCCAGCTAAAGATCTACAATATCTTGTACAGGATTGGCAGTAATAGCCGGCTGTAGTTGAAACTGGGCTTCATGTTGGTTAAGTCCTCCTGCCGATCTTCTCTTGTACTTTCGGGGTACAAGAAAGCAATCACTCGCCGTTGCTTTAATAATCCAGAATTCTACCAGTCAGAAACAAGATGCAGACGTAAAATATATATATACTACTTTATTCTCTAATGTAACAATAAGTGGTTATCTGGTACCCTTTAGTATGTGTCAGTGCTGTAAAATAAGAAAGTGTTCAAATGCAAAACGATACTGGTCAAAGATGGCGTCCGGTTAGAGGCCTTTTGGTAAGGTGCTGCTAGAATCAAGTTCGGACGGAGAAAAAATATACGTGACCGCCGCCTTCAGTCGCTGCTTGCGCGAAAAAGAAATAGACGGTGCGCGAGCGCGCGCCATTGTATACACATTTGCATTATTTTGAAACTTTGTAACCTGAAGTGCGGAAGCACGACACAAAATTCCCTGTAGTGACTATAAAACTCAAGGTGGATACCAGATAACCAAATAGCACACAATATAATAAAATGGCAAAATCTACATCATACACAAGAAATTTACTAATTTACTCTTTCTTACCTGAAAAGTTTTGAGACTTTAGTGATATCTTGGATAAATATATGCTTCTTTACGTAACAGATCTCTTTACATTGTTGTTTTTCAAGTACACATTTACATTTTGACACTTTCCAACCTGAAAAGTTTTGAGACTTTAGTGATATCTCTGATAAATATAAGCTAATTATCAATGTTGGATAAATATAAGCTAATTATCAATCAAGTAACTTATCTCTGCCTAACGGATCAGTAAATTCTTTGTTGTTTTTCGAGTACACGTTTGTAACATTTTGACACATTCCAACATAAAAATTTTAGGATTTACTAATATCTGGGATAAATATTAGTTTATTATCAAAACTATTTACCTGACAGATCACAAAATTTTTTGTTGTTTTAAGTAGTACACATTTTCAACATTTTGACACTTTGTAACCTGAAAACCGTTATAATCAAGTACACATTTGCAACATTTTTACACTTTCAAACCTGAAAACTTTTGAGATTTAATGATATCTTGGATAAATATTGGATTATTATCAATCATTTAACTTATCTTTACCCACTAAATTTTTTATCGTTTCTGAAGTACACATTTTCAACATTTTGACACTTTCTTACCTGAAAACTTTTGAGACTTTTGTTGTTTCTCAAGTACACATTTGCATTATTTTGAAACTTTGTAATCTGAAGACATTTGAGACTTTAATGATATCTTGGATAAATATATGCTTCTTTAACGAACAGTTCCCTAAAGTTTTTTGTTGTTTTTCCAGAAACACATTTTCAATATTTTGACACTTTCTTACCTGAAAACTTTTGAGACTTTAGTTATTTTATCGATCATTTGACTTACAGATCAGTGAATTTTCTTTCTGCTTTTTAAGTACACGTTTGCATTATTTTGATACTTTCTTACATGAAAACTTTTACGACTTTAGTGATATCTTTAGTGACACTAAATTTTTTGTTTTTGAAGTATACATTTGCAATATTTTCACACTGTAACCTAAAATCTTTTTAGGTTACAGTGTGGTCGCTTCGATAAATATAAGCTTATTATCAATCATTTAACTTATCTAAATTTTTTGTCGTTTTTGAAGTACACATGTTCAACACCTTGACTCTTTGTTACCTGAAAACTTTTAAAATTTTATCAATCAAGTAAATTATCACTACCTAACAGATTAGTAAATTTTTGGCTGTTTTTCGAGTACACATATGCAACACTTTGACACTTCCTTACCTGAAAACTTTTGAGATTTTAGTGATATCTTGGATAAATATAAGCTTATTGTCAGTCATTTAACTTATTGTCACCTAACAGATCACTAAACTTTTTTGTTGTTTTTCAAGTACACGTTTTGACACTTTGTAACCTGAAAACTTTAGTGATATCTTGGATAAATATGAGCTAATTATCAATCAAGTAACTTATCTTGTTTGAAGGTAAGAAAGTGTCAAAATGTAGGAAACATGTACTCGAAAAACAACAAAAAATTTAATGATCTGTTAGGTAGCTAACAGATCATTCAATTTTTTGTTGTTTTTCGAGAACACATTTACAACATTTTAACACTTTCTAACCTGAAAACCTTTGAGACTTTAGTATAAGCTAATTATCAACCAACTTATCTCTCTACCCAACAGATGACTAAATTGTTTTTTGTTTTTCGAGTACACATTTGCAACATTTCGACACTTTCTAACCTGAAAACTTGGATAAATATAAGGTTAATATCAATCAGTTAACTTATTTGTACCAAAGGAGTCACTAAATTTTTTGATGTTTTTCGAGTACACATTTTTAACATTTTGACACTTTGTAACTTGAAAACTTTTAAGACTTTATTGATATCTTGGATATCTAACCTGAAACCTCTTGAGACGAGTGATATCTTGACACTTTGTAACCTGAAAGTGTCAAAATGTTGCAAGTGAGTACTCGAAAAACAGCAAAAAATTTAGTGATCTGTTGGGTAGATAAGGTGATTGATAATTAGCTTATATTTATCTAAGATATCACTAAAGTCTCAAAGGTTTTCAGGTTACAATGTGTCAAAGTAATGGAAACGTGTACTTGAAAAACAACAAAAAATCACTAGTCTAACAGACAAAGATAAGTTAAATGATTGATAAAATAACTAAAGACTGAAAAGTTTTCAGGTAAGAGTCAAAATGTTGCAAATGTGTACTTGAAAAACAACAAAAAAGTTTAGGGAGCATATATTTATCCAAGATATCACTCGTCTCAAGAGGTTTCAGGTTAAATATCCAAGATATCAATAAAGTCTTAAAAGTTTTCTGGTTACAAAGTGTCAAAATTTTAAAAATGTGTACTCGAAAAACATCAAAAAATTTAGTAACTCCTTTGGTTCAAATAAGTTAACTGATTGATAATAACCTTATATTTATCCAAGTTTTCAGGTTAGAAAGTGTCAAAATGTTGTAAATGTGCACTTGAAAAACAACAAAAAAATTTAGTGATCTGTTAGGTAAAGGTACGTTTAGCTCATATTTATCCAAGATATCACTAAAGTTTTCAGGTTACAAAGTGTTAAAATGTGTACTTTAAAAACGAGTCAAAATGTTGAACATGTGTACTTCAAAAACGACAAAAAATTTAGATAAGTTAAATGATAAGTTAAATATAAGCTTATATTTATCGAAGCGACCACTAAAGTCTAAAAAGATTTTAGGTTACAGTGTGAAAATATTGCAAATGTGTACTTAAAAAACAAAAAATTTAGTGTTCTGTTAGGTCAATATAAGTTAAGTGATTGATAATACGCTTATATTTATCCAAGATATCATTAAATCTCAAAAGTTTTCAGGTTACTAAGTGTCAAAATGTAGAAAATGTGTACTTGAAAAACAACAAAAAATTTTGTGATCTGTTAGGTAAAGACAAGTTAAATGATTGATAATAAGCATATATTTATCCAAGATATCACTAAAGTCTTAAAAGTTTTTATGTAAGTGTCAAAATAATGCAAACGTGTACTTAATAAACAAAAAAAATTCACTGATCTGTAAGTCAAATGATCGATAAAATAACTAAAGTCTCAAAAGTTTTCAGGTATGAAAGTGTCAAAATATTGAAAATGTGTTTCTGGAAAAACAACAAAAAACTTTAGGGAACTGTTCGGTAAAGAAGCATATATTTATCCAAGATATCACTAAAGTCTCAAATGTCTTCAGATTACAAAGTTTCAAAATAATGCAAATGTGTACTTGAAAAACAACAAAAGTCTCAAAAGTTTTCAGGTAAGAAAGTGTCAAAATGTTGAAAATGTGTACTTCAGAAACGATAAAAAATTTAGTGGGTAAGGATAAGTTAAATGATTGATAATAATCTAATATTTATCCAAGATATCATTAAATCTCAAAAGTTTTCAGGTTTGCAAGTGTAAAAATGTTGCAAAGGTGTACTTGATTATAACGGTTTTCAGGTTACAAAGTGTCAAAATGTTGAAAATGTGTACTTGAAAAACAACAAAAAATTTACTGATCCGTTAGGCAGAGATAAGTTACTTGATTGATAATTAGCTTATATTTATCCAACATTGATAATTAGCTTATATTTATCAGAGATATCACTAAAGTCTCAAAAATTTTCAGGTTGGGAAGTGTCGAAATGTTGTAAATGTGTACTTGAAAAACAACAAAGTGATCTGTTAGGTAAAGAAGCATATATTTATCCAAGACTGATAATTAGTTTACATTTATCCAAGATATCACTAAAGTTTTGAGGTTAAAATGTGTCAAAATGTTGGAAGTGAGTACTCGAAAAACAACAAAAAATTTAGTGATCTGTTGGGTAGAAAGTGTCAAAGTAATGGACACGTGTACTTGAAAAACAACAAAAAATTCACTGATCTGTTAGGCAAAGATAAGTTAAATGATTGATGAAATGACTAAAGTCTCAAAAGTTTTCAGGTAAGAGTCAAAATGTTGCAAATGTGTACTTGAAAAACAACAAAAAAGTTTAGGGAGCTGTTAGGTAAAGAAGCATATATTTATCCAAGATGTTTCAGGTTAGAAAGTGTCAAAATGTTGAAAATGTGTATTTGAGAAACAACAAAAAAATTTATGATTGATATTAAGCATATATTTATCCAATATATCACTAAAGTCTCAAAAGTTTTCAGGTAAGAAAGTGTGAAAATGTTGCAAATGTGTACTCGAACAACAGCAAAAAATTTACTGATCTTTTAGGTAGTGATAATTTACTTGATTGATAAAGTTTTAAAAGTTTTCAGGTTACAAAGAGTAAAAATGTTGAACATGTGTACTTCAAAAACGACAAAAAATTTAGATAAATTTAGAATAGATTGATAATAATATTTATCGAAGCGACCACTAAAGTCTAAAAAGATTTTAGGTTACACTGTGAAAATGTTGCAAATGTGTACTGCAAAAACAAAAAATTTAGTGTACTGTTAGGTCAATATAAGTTAAATGATTGATAATGAGCTTATCCAAGATATCATTAAATGTCAAAAGTTTTCAGGTTAGAAAGTGTAAAAGTGTTGCCAATGTGTACTTGATTATAACAAAAAACTTAGTGATCTGGTAACTGATTGATAATAAGTTTATATTTATCCAAGATATCACTCAAGTCTCAAGAGTTTTCAGGTTAGAAAGTGTCAAAATTTTGAAAATGTCTGTCTGAAAAACAAAAAAAAATTTAGTGATTTCTTAGGTAGAGATAATAAATGAATGATAATAGTGATATCTATCCAAAATATCACTAAAGTCTCACAAGTTTTCTGGTAAGAAAGTGTCAAAATGTTGCAAATGTGTACTCGAAAAACATAAAAAAATTTAGTGATCTGTTAGGTAAAGATAAGTTAAATGATTGATAATAAGCATATTTTTATCCCAGATATCAGTAAAGTCCTAAATTTTTTTAGGTTGGAAAGTGTCAAAATGTTAAAAATGCGTATTTGAAAAACGACGAAAAAATTTAGTGATCTGTTAGATAGAGATAAGTTTAATAATTGATAATAAGACTATTTTCATCAAAGATATCACTAAAGTCTCAAAAATTTTCAGGCAAGAAAGTGTCAAAATGTTGCAAATGTGTACTTGAAAAACAACAAAAAAGTTTAGTGATCTGTGAGGTAAAGATAAGTTAAATGATTGATAATAAGCATATATTTATCCAAAATGTCAGTAGTTTCAAAAGTTTTCACGTAAGAAAGTGTTAAAATGATGCAAATGTTTACTCGAAAAACAGCAAAAAATTTACTGATCTGTTAGGTAGAGATAAGTTACTTCATTGATAATTAGCTTATATTTATCCAAGATATCAATAAAGTCTTAAAAGTTTTCAGGTTTCAATGTGTCAAAATGTTAAAAATGTGTACCCGAAAAACATCAAAAAATTTAGTGACTCCTTTGGTACAAATAAGTTAACTGATTGATAATAAGCTTATATTTATCCAAGTTTTCAGGTTAGAAAGTGTCAAAATGTTGCGAATGTGTACTCGAAAAACTAGAAAAAATTTAGTGATCTGTTGGGTAGAGAGATAAGTTGGTTGATAATTAGCTTATATTTATCCAAGATATCACTAATGTCTCAAAGGTTTTCAGGTTAGAAAGTGTCAAAATGTTGTAAATGTGTACATGAAAAACAACAAAAAAGTTTAGTGATCTGTTAGGTTCATAGAAGATAACTGATTGTTAATAAGCTAATATTTATTCAATATATCACTAAAGTCTAAAAAGTTTTTAGGTTAGAAAGTGTCAGAATTTTGCAAATGTGTACTTCAAAAACAACAAAGAATTTAGTGATCTGTTAGTTATATAAGTTAAATGATTGATAATCAGCTTATATTTATCCAAGATATCATTAAATCTCAAAAGTTTTCAGGTTAGAAAGTGTTAGTGATCTGTTAGGTGATCAGAAATGTTAAATGATTAATAATAAGCTTATAATTATCCAATAAAAGTTTTCATGTTAGAATATGTCAAAATGTTGCAAATGTATTTATACAAGTTATCACTGAAGTCTCAAATATAATGCAACAAATGTGTCCTTGAAAAATGAACAAAAAATTTAGTGATCTGTTGGGTAGAGATAAGTTAAATGATAATTAGCTTATATTTATCCAAGATATCACTAAAGACTCAAGAGTTTTCAGGTTAGAAAGTGTCAAATGT
>NC_043011.1:10903007-10907095 GCF_006345805.1 Octopus sinensis | reverse complement strand
TCTTTTTACACTACTTGGTAAAACACTACTTGGTAAAATTTTTAATTAATAATTAAATAATTAATTAATTTTATCCTTTTATTATTGACAATATATTCTCTCTCCCTGATATAAAACTGCAGATCCCTCTGTAGCGATTTGTTGCTCTATAACTCACGTGGGTGGACGGGGAAGGATGTGTAGCCCCATTCGTACTTTTTGAATTCGTTAGTACTGGCAGTCGAAGATGATTTGTCTGGGATTACTCATATCCGACGGATATGTCCGATTTTCAATGCCCTCAAATTCAAACCTAAAGAAATCTTGGCTGATGACGGAAATGTTGATCTCTATATCCAACTAATCCAGAAACGCGCGTTCTCAAGTAATCGATGTACGTGTGACCTTTCGTTATTTTTCCCCTCTACACCTACATGAATTATTTTGAGTATACATTGTCTGGGAGACTTTTTTATAGTAGAGGAAATAGCTAAACTTTTTGGCTGCTATTCTAAAAGTTTGGTGTGTGGTAAAGTAATTTTTTTTACTAAACCCTAATTATATAACGTAATGTTTTTTATACACACACATATTATATATATATATATATATATATACATATATATATATATATATATATATATATATATATATACATATATATACATATATATAATATACGTATATAATACAAATAAGAATCATCAACTTACAGATAATACCAATTCATATCATTTATTAACTAATTAAATAGGAACATCCAAATCCAACAGAATAAAACAATAAAAAAATATACATCAATAAGTAAGATAATACCATAAAATTATTACATATAAAATGGATCTTACAGCTGTTTCAGCCTGTAGATAAAGGTATCTTATTGTGCCTATATTATTCAGTTAAAAATGAGTTAAATATGCAGTTAATAATGAGTTATATATATATCTCAGGGCCTCGTCAGAGATTATAAAGTACAATTATGAAAATATAAAATGCAAATATAAATATGAAACAAAATACACATACACAAGAATATATACAAGAATATATATATTATTATATATATATATATATGATATATTATATATATCTATATATTATAATATATATATATATATATATATATAATATATATATATATATATAAAGTGTATATACATATATATAAGGATATATATAATAATATACATACACATAAGGTTACAGATAATCAAATATATATACTGGAGTATACATATATATCCACATCAAAGGGTACACATAAAAAGTCCAAAGGTCATTGTATTACATTACCAAAAAAATTAATATTATTATTATTATTAATAATACCAATAATGGAATATGTGCATTCTGCTATTCACAATACATAGTAGATGGAAAATACCACATAAAATATAGTATAATATAATACAGTGTAACACAATATAATATAATATATAGACAGATGCATATGGACTAATATAGGCACAATGAGATACTTTTATCTACAGGCTGAAACAGCTGTAAGATTCATTTTATATGTAATATTTTTATGGTATTATTTTACTTATTGATGTATATTGTTTTATTCTGTTGGATTTGGATGTTCCTATTTAATTAATTAATAAATTATATGAATTGGTAATATCTGTAAGTCGATGATTGAAAGGAATCTGTTCCTCCATTTTATTATTTGTATTATGAATTTGAGGTAAAATATTTTACCTTCGCCATCTAATACAATAAATGAACTAATTGCATTGCAACTGTAAGCATTTATATATTAGCCTTTTGGGTACTTTACTGGCAGTATATTGGAGAACTGATATCCCATAGTGGGTTACACTCATAACCCCTATCTCACTTTGAATATATATATAATATATATACATATATATATATATATACATACATATATATATTCATACATATATATATATACATATATATATATATATATATATATATACATACATATATATACATACATACATACATATATATATATCCTTAAATCCTTAAAAATGTTTTAGCCCGAAGGCCGCGGCCATGCTGGGGCACCACCGCTGAATGAGCTACACTAATATGTGAATCCACCTCTGATACGTGGCACTTGATCAACAAGGGAGTTCGATGCTGCTGCCCGCATCTGCGTCTCCTGTCGTGAGGTAGGTTCATCTGGGACTCCCGACAAGAAGAGATCCAGTTTATTTTTAAAGAAACCCACATCCACACCATGTAAGTCTCTTAGGCATTTAGGGAGGATGTTAAAGAGCTGTGGTCCTCTGAAACCCAAGCTGTTTCAGTATCTGGTCCTGTATTTTGATGGTGATGCTGGAATCTTTGGCACAATGCAGTGGCGCCCCGTTCTGCAGTTGGGGTAACTTTGAATGCCAAAATTTGGGACAAGACCCTCCAGGATTTTCCAGATGTATATCACTGCATATCTCTCCCGCCTCCGCTCTAGGGAGAAGAGGTTTAATACCTTCAGTCTTTCCCAGTAGCTGATATTTTGCATTGAGACGATTTTCTTTGTGTAGCTTCTCTGAATTGCTTCGAGTTCTGCTGTTAGTTTTATATTGTGTGGTGACCATAGTTGGGAGCAGTAGTCCAAGCGGCTGAGGACGAATGTTTTCCAGAGGACCATCAGTGTCTCCTTCTCTCTTGTTCTGAAAGTTTGGAGAATCCATCCAGCTAGCCGTGTGCATTTTATCACCAGATTAGTAATATGCACTTGCTCATGTCAGTGCCTAGGTCACGCACTGATTTTGACTCAGGGATTGCAATTCTTCCTGGGCCAGTGTATCCAGTCTGCACGTCGTTTACCTTTGTGTGCCGGTAGTGCAGGCCTGGAACTTACCTGCATTAAACTGCATCTTGTTGTCCTCCGCCACACTGTATATTTATCCAACCTGTTGCAGATGCACAATATTTCAGGGTTTTGTATTGTGTGGGAGACTTTTGTGTCATCTGCATAGCTAGCAAGGGTGGTCATCGTAGCAACTGAAGGCATGTCTGAAAGGGCTACTATGAACATCAGTGGCCCCAAGACAGTGCCCTGTGGAACACCGCTTGTTATTTGTGTTTCCTTGGAGGTGGCTCCATTGCTCACAACTGCCTGTCTTCTGTCTTTTAGGAAGTTGTGCAGCCACTCTCCAAGTTTCCCGCCTATGCCGAGACCATGCAGCTTGTGACAGATCATACCATGGTCGACTTCATCAAAGGCTTTTGCAAAGTCGACATATATTACATCCACATTTGAGCCATTTAGTAGCTGTTTCAACACCCAGTCATAGTGTTGCAGGAGCTGTGTTAGGCAGCCTCTACCTGGTCGAAATCCATACTGGGAGTCAGACATGAAGTCATTTCCTTCAAGGAACATGATTAGTTTCTTGCGGACTATTCGTTCCATGACTTTGCTGATGTGTGAGGTCAGAGAGATAAGGCCTATAATTTTTAGCATTTGCTCTGCTACCTCCCTTATGGATAGGGCATATTACCCCCTCTTTCAATTTGACTGGGAGCTTACCGCTTGCAAGAAAGCTCTGAAAAAGAAGCTGTAGCGGTTTTGCAAGGGCTCGTTTGCACGATTTGAGAAGGATCGCTGGAAACCCATCAGGTCCAGCAGCTGAGTTTGTGTCAATCTCATCTATGGCTAGTGTGATATCATCATCTTCGATGTTGATGTACTCAATGTTTGCCTCTTTGGCCGCAGGTAAAGTGGCAAAGAATTCTTCTGGGTTGTTTACTTGCCTGTGTCCTAGAGGTGTAGTGAACACACTTTGGAATTGTTCGTTCAGTATTTCACTTATCCTCGTGGGATTTCCTGTGAGAGAGCCATCTTTTTGGAAAAGAGGTCCTATTCTCTGGTGCACTGTGGCTGTCTCTTTGGCAAACTTAACGAAAGCTTTAGGGTTTGATTTTATATTTTCTATTACCCAAACTTCTTTATCTGCTCTCTCCTTTTCATGGGATTGATGCAGACTTTTCTCAATTTCCATTAGCATTCTCTCGAGCCGAGACTTCTCCCCACTTTTTTGTGCTTGCTCAGGCGGTTTGCAATCCTTGTCCGTCGTCTCATAAGAATCCTCCTTTCTCTAGGGATCCTGTTTTTGTTTTTGTGTTGTGCT
>NC_043011.1:10808007-10898007 GCF_006345805.1 Octopus sinensis | reverse complement strand
AGACAGCCACTGCAACTTCTTCCAACTTTGGTGGTTCTGCGAGTGCTGCCTTCACGGGTAATCCAGGTATGAGATTGAGAACATCTTCACTAACTACAAACTGCTGATTCAAAAGTGCATCAGTGTTCTTGCCCCCATCGCAGAATTCCTTGTGAATCACGAAGTTCTTTACCATCCCTGCTTCAAAGTGGTGTCATCAGAGAAGACGGTCCATAAACTTCTTGCAAGAGACCATACACACACACACACACACACACATATATATATATACGTTCAGCAAAATTTAGATTGAAATGAATGTGATACTTAAATTAGATGCACCAGAATTTTGTACGGTGTTATCCATGGGGTATATCTACCCTCTTTATAATGTTATCATTTAACATGAAAATAAGTATATGTATTGATGGAAAACCTCTATTAATGGCTGATGATTGCTCAACATTTTAAAACTGTTGTAATACTTACAATGTTTAATAAAATGATGTAGCGTGAAACGATCGTAACAAATTACCGAAGATATTCTTGTTGCTTCTTTTGAGTATATATACACACACACACACACACACACACACACCACACACACACACACACACACACACATATATATATACAGTTGCGGCCAAAATGTTCAGAACGGCATTGTTTTCGCCAGAAAAGTAGGTATAAGTTTTTATCAAAGTTGTTTTATATTCTATAATTTTCACAGACAATAAATACGATATTAATTGTTATTGTCTGAGATTTTGGTGTAATTTGAGAGGATAATACAAAAGTTATGGATGATTTAGTGATTTACTGCAAAACCCATAGCGGCCAAAATGATCAGAACGGTTGCTTTTACTCCGTGTTTTAGTATATTTAACCGGCAAACTCTAATGTTTTGAATTTGTTTATGTGATGGTTCGTTTACTAAACATTAGAAAGAATATCTGCAGTGTACTTTGTTAATATAATGCCACTTACTCCGTTACCAATTCGTCAGCAAGTTATTAAGCTTCGAAAGAAGGATAATTTAAGTATTGGGTCTATTGCAAAGATTGTTAACAAGTCAAAAAGTGTTGTTCAGGGTATTCTTAAGGTCTTCGATGATTGTGGTTCACGTGAAGCAAGAAAGTCTACAGGTAGGCCAAGAAAAACGACCAAGAGAGAAGATCGTGCTATGGTAAAGTTGGTTAAAAAGGACAGATTTAAAACTGCTGCTGCTGTTTCTCAGGAAATGAGCATTGTACTGAAGAAAACGTTATCTCGAAAAACTGTGTCTCATCGTTTAGTTGAACATAAATAACCTACATGCAAGATCACCTGCAGTGAAGCCACTGATCAGCTCCAAACATGTGTTGTGGTCTCAAGAAAAATGGCAAACTGTGCATTTCAGTGATGTTATTTTGCTCAGATGGGAACAGTAGGTGAAAAATTGTCGCCTAAATGCCTTAAGACTAGTGTTAAATTCGGTGGAGGAAATGTCATGGTTTGGGGGATGATATCTGGAGATGGTGTGGGCTCTTTGGTGCGATTACACAGAAAGGTAAATGCAGGATTTTGTAAACAACTTGTAAAAGATCATGTCTTGCCTGTGCTGAGAAATTCAACTAAGCGACCACCCATATTCATGCAGGACAATGCCCTATGTCACAAGGCTAAGGTGGTCATGAACTTCCTCAATTATGGATTGGCCTGCTCAAAGCCCAGATCTCAATCCTATTGAAAATGAGTGGAATATTCTAGGAGAACGTTCGAAAGCCAGAAATCCTAAAACAACCGAGCAATTATGGAATGCCCTTCAGGAAGAATGGAATAAGAGCACCTAGCAAGAAATTGAAAATTTAATTTCCTCATGCAGTTGAAAATGTCAGAGTGTGATTGAAGCTAAAGGGCTTCACACTAAATATTAAATAATTCCAGTATGACAAAGATGTCATTTTTGAATATTTTGTTATTTTTTCAACCGTTCTGATCATTTTGGCCGCTATGGGTTTTGCAGTAAATCACTCAATGATCCATAACTTTTGTATTATTCTCTCAAATTACACCAAAATCTCAGACAATAACAATTAATATCGTATTTATTGCCTGTGAAAATTATAGAACATAAAACAACTTTGATAAAAACTTTACCTACTTTTCTGGCGAAAACAATGCCGTTCTGAACATTTTGGCCGCAACTGTATATATATATATATTATATATATATATATATATATATATATATATATATATACATACACAAGAACAAAATCCCCAGAGAGAGGAACATTTTAATGAGACGGTGTACAAAAATTTCAAATCGCCTAAACAAACAAATTGAAAGCAGTGAAAAGTCCCGCCTGAAAATAAAACTGTTGGAAATTGAAAAGTGTCTGCAACTCTCCCATGAAAAGGAAAGAGCAGACAAAGAAGCCTGGGCTATAGACAACATAAAATCTAACCCCAGAGCTTTCTACAGGTATGCCAAAGAAACAGCTACAGTGCACTGTAGGATAGGGCCACTCCTTGAAAAGGATGGCACACTTACAGGAAAACCAATGAGGGTAAGTGAAATACTGAATGAGCAATTCAAGAGTGTTTTCACTCCACCCCTCGGCCATTTCCAAATCACCAATCCAACTGACTTCTTTACCACTGCAGATATAAAATCAGAGGCGGCGACGATAAATTACATCGATATAAAGGAAGACGATGTAATAAAGGCTATAGATGAAATGAAAACAGACTCAGCTATTGGCCCCGATGGATTCCCGGCAATCCTCCTAAAAGTATGTAAGAGAGTCCTAGCAAGACCACTGCAGATCCTCTTTCAGAGCTTCCTTGCAGCTGGCAAACTTCCAAGAAAACTGAAGGAAGGTAAAATATGCCCTATTCATAAGGGAGGTAGCAGAGCGGAGGCCAAGAACTACAGACCTATCTCTCTCACCTCACACATCAGCAAGGTCATGGAACGAATAGTCAGAAGGAAACTAATCACCTTCCTTGAAGAAAATGACTTGCTGCCTGACACCCAACATGGTTTCCGACCAGGAAGAAGCTGCTTAACTCAGCTCCTACAACACTATGACTGGGTGCTGAAACAACTGCTCAACCACTCAAATGTGGAAGTCATATATCTCGACTTTGCAAAGGCCTTTGATAAAGTCGATCATGGAATGATATGTCACAAACTGCGTGATCTTGGCATAGTTGGAAAATTGGGAGAATGGCTTCATGACTTTCTGAAGAATAGAAGTCAGGTGGTAGCAGCCAATGGGGCCACTTCCATTAACACGCAAATAGTGAGCGGTGTTCCGCAGGGCACTGTTTTGGGACCACTACTGTTCATAATGGCCCTCTCAGACATGCCCTCAGCCACGCAGAGAGCCACGATCACAAGTTATGCAGATGATACAAAAGTTTCACAGGCAATACAGAACCCTGAATACACTAAGCACCTGCAATGTGAGCTGGACGAAATATACAAGTGGGCTGAAAAGAATAGCATGCAGTTCAATGCTGAAAAGTTTCAAGCTTTATACTATCAGCATGCAAAACTGAATGCAATACCCAATGAATACACTGGACCCGGAGGGATTGCAATCCCAGAGGCACAATCAGTGCGTGACCTGGGTATTCACATGAGTGATGACGCGACCTTTCATGTACATGTTGCTAAACTGGCAATGAAATGTAGACGGCTGGCTGGATGGATTCTTAGAATCTTTAGAACAAGAGAACAAGAAACCATGATGGTCCTCTGGAAGACACTTGTCCTAAGCCACTTTGACTATTGCTCTCAGCCATGGTCACCATCCAGTGTCAAGTTGATCACAGAACTTGAGGCGATCCAACGAAGCTACACGAAGAAGATAGCCTCTGTGCAGCATATGAGCTACTGGGAAAGACTCAAGAGATTAAAGCTCTATTCCCTGGAGCGTAGGCGAGAAATATATGCCATAATATATATCTCGAAGATCCTGGAAGGACTTGTCCCAGACTTTAGCATCGAGAGTCACACTAATGCCAGAACCGGACGCCACTGCGTAGTACCAAGGACTCCAAATTTGCCATCAAGATGTAGGACAAGATATTGTGATAGCCTGGGCTTCAGAGGCCCACAGCTCTTCAATATCCTCCTGAAGAACCTGAGGGACCTGCATGGTGTAGATGCGGATGTCTTTAAAGTAGGACTGGATCTCTTCCTGTCAGGTGTCCCGGATGAACCAACTTCACGGCAGGAGGTGCAGATGAGGGCAGCTGCATCGAACTCTCTCATGCATCAGATGGCGTTTGCTAAAAAGCATCCGTGAGGTAAAATCGTGTAGCAAACCAAATGGCGGTGCCCCAGCATGGCCACAGCTCATTAGCTGAAACTGGAAAAATCAAAATCAAAATCAAAATCATACGTGCGCACACAAGGTGTCCCAGAAGTCTCGCACCATTCTGGTTTCCATTAAAAATAACTAAAGCATTTTATTTTATTATATTTTTTCTGCAAGTTTTATTGTAGAGGGTGCTCAATTTTAGCATTTGTTATGATTAATTTCAATAACGTGTTTTTGAAATCAGTAAGAATGTATTCTTTTAAAATACCAGGGTGGTACGCGACTTCTGGGACACCCTGTATATATATATATATATATATATATATATATATATACAGAGAGAGAGAGAGAGAGAGAGAGAGAGAGAGAGAGAGATACACACACACATATATATACATATACCAGAAGTAAATATATATATAACAATTGCAGGGTGGAAGGTGTTCATAAGCCATTTAAGAAACACACAAAACCGATAGATTCACTTCAACATTTAAATTTAATTTGTCAAAATATTTTCGTCCCTTTGAGACAGTTTTAGGGCCTGGAAAGACGTTGGCCCTCTGACCTCATGCAGTAGTAGACGAAAGTAGAAGCACTCTTATTGAGTGGGATGCACTGTGTATACTCGCCCAAGGCAAGTGTGAAACTTAATGCCAGGGTATCCATGAACATTTTGACCTGCTTTCCGTGGGGCCCATTTTTTTCCATTCCAAGTGTAGTACGATGGAATCTATGAATGTGGATACAGCAAGGTTTGAGCGAATGGATCCACTTGGAGAATGCAGTGAGTGTGCTATCTCTTGATTCCTCTGCCAACAGAGAAGCATTAGCATCAGTGAAGTACACTCTTTGACCATTTTCCAGGTGCACTACAAGCTGTTGAATGGCGGGGTATTGTTGGTGAATTGGAAAGCCAAAGATGCACCAGAAAGCCTCGTTGCTACTTAGGTACCGTCCCACCTGATAATGTGTCTCCTCATCCTGGCAGTATTCTTGTTGAAGTCCAAACATTGCAGCGTCAGAACCCTTGTTTACATATTTGCAAACGTACTTGATGGATTTAACGGAGTTGCAAAACTCAACGTTGATGTGGGCATTGAAAGTCCTTGACAGGAGTGGGCAGTATGGAACAATCCATCTATTATCAATATCGTGCTGTCTGATAGTTGTTGTGAAACCTCCGTCTTCTGGTTTTCTGCGTCTGTATGATGGATACCCATCAGCACCTGTCTGAGTTTATTGTAGGAACCTCCTTGGAAATCTTTTTGAACATATGCTGTCCTTCAAGCATGGTGTGAAAGTGTTTATAAAAAATCGGATCTTTTCCTCTTGATAGACAGAATTCAACACAATTTCTAGTTAACTAAACGATTTGAAACTTCGTATACTGGTAGAATGTGTTTATAAAACATCATTTTTTCTTGGCTTTATTGAGAAAATTCTATAGGTTGTAAGATATTTCGTCTTTAATTTCGAGCATTTCGGCAATTTTAACCAATTGCTGGAGTCCATTTAGGTAAACAATATTCCATGCTGTATGAATATGTCCCTCCTTTAAGAAACAGATTGGGTTTATTTACATTTGTGAAGAAAAAAGATACTCTTCCCCCACCCCTAACTCTTACCCTAAATCTAAAATAGATTGAAATAGATCGTGCTGTATGAATAAGTCCCTCCTTTAAGAAACAGATTGGGTTTATTTATATTTGTGAAGAAAAAAGATACCCTTCCCCAACCCCTAACCCCAAATCTAAAATAGCTTGAAATGCAATAGATCGATACTAGGGCCATAATTATGGGTGACAATTTCATACGACACCGCTACGGAAAATGGGACTTTTTTCTAGCGATGTCAAATGAAAATGTCACCCATAATTATGGCCCTAATATCGATCTATTGCATTTCAATCTATTTTAGATTTAGGGTTAGGGGTTGGGGAAGGGTATCTTTTTTCTTCACAAATATAAATAAACCCAATCTGTTTCTTAAAGGAGGGACATATTCATACAGCACGGAATATTGTTTACCTAAATGGACTCCAGCAATTGGTTAAAATTGCCGAAATGCTCGAAATTTCAGACGGAATATCTTACAACCTATAGAATTTCTCAATAAAGCCAAGAAAAAATGATGTTTTATAAACACATTCTACCAGTATACGAAGTTTAAAAGTGTTTAGTTAACTAGAAATTATGTTACAAAGTGCTGTTCAAAAGGAAAAGATCCCTAGTTTATTTATAATCATAATCTATGCCGTTTGAAAGTTATAAGAAATTTCATTTAAAAAAAAAAAACATTTTCTAAAAGTTATGAGGGAAAAACTCAGATCTTGTGAATTTTCCTAAGTTCTTGCCAAAAGGTTGATTTTTTCGTATGTCAAAACGAAATTTCACCAAAAGTAACTCATTTAGCATGAAATATAATGTGTATAAAACAAGTCTCAAGAAATATTTCCCAGAAACTGAATATCAAAGACAATTTACCTTAAAGATAATTTAAGATCCGATTTTTCTGGTCAGGTGCCATAAAAACAAAAACAAAAAAAGAATGGCGATCCAAAGTACAAAACTGCGTGTGGGTAAACGAAACGAAACGAATACGTTATGAGATTTTAAAGTTGTTTTTTTTATAAAAATGGATTCTTTTTCATGATAAAAGGATAATTAATTCAAAGTATTAAAAATCCTAGGCTTCACGGGCTGAAAGGAGAAATTTCTAATAATGAGAATAAAAATAACAAGGGAATAAAAATAACAAAACAAAAAAAATTGTAAGCGTTGTAAACCAGTTCAAAGAAGACTTTTATCCAAAATTTATTTGGATGGCTTACAAAATTCCTCGAAAGACACACACTGCATAATATTAAAATGAGAGGTGAAATTTCATCGGCAGATAAGACTGCTTGTAAAATTACCTTTCCATTCATAAGCTTCTATATTTGCTCAGAGTCAACTCCTCGCACCGATTCTCATTTTGCCTCCAAAACTTCAACAACCTAATCTTTCAGACACTTGAATGCTTGGTTAATGTCAGGCTCTCTCCAACGTCCCACAATCAGGTTGCACTGCTCAAGCGATTTGGGAGTCTTGGTCTTCCTAAGTGTTCATCTCTCTCTCTCTCTCTCTCTCTCTCTCTCTCTCCTGCTTCCTTTCCTCCACTCACACCTGCTTCACCCTGGGGAGCAACATTCTCTCCTCTCCAACATGGACCAGTTCCAACAGGGAGTTGGATGAAGCTCTCCAACACTGGAGTGAATTGGGCTTGTCTGATCCTGCAGAGAACAATGGATTTAGTTGGTGGTCTGTTATCTTAATTCTAGCTTTTAGTGGCCTAAGAGAGGTTAGAAGGGTCAAGTGGTGAACACGTTATTTCAGCCTAGCTAAGGCAATCTGTCAAATGTAAAACTGCTCTCACAGAAAAACTATTGTTCCACCATGAGAATAGTTCTGTTGAACTGTTACTTGAAATCTGGCTATGGTGAATCAAATCCACTTCATGTCTGCAAGATTTACCACACATACGTAGTTCAATTTAGAAAAGCAAAAGATGAAGACAGGTGTAGGAACAACAAGCAAGTGTATTAGTTTGACACTCAGGAAAAATGGGAAAATTCTTTTACATTTTGTGGCTACACTTTTTAACAGAAAGGGATAAGAGAAAATAAATAGAAAGGGGATGAAAAAAACACATAGAGTCCAACATGGCGAATATATACATACTTACATATGAGGGTGGGGCTGAAAAGTTCCTGGCATTGGGTAAAAGAAAATACAGGAGGACCAGTTAATTAGGATAGTTTTCATGACTAAATGAAGATATTTAAATCTATTTCAATTATTGCATTTACTATAAAAGTTTTAGGGAGATTTTGTTACTATATCAAAGCTGCTTTGTAGCACCTTCTCCACACACAATCTTTTAATTAAGGGAAATTTGGCTGCTTAAAAAAACATTTTACTAGGGTCCCTTGTAATTCCTGGCAGAAATTTGAAGCCTTCTAAGGAGAAAACTAAAATATTGAAATTTATTTCAATTATTAGGCTTACTATAAAGATTTAAAGTAGATTTAGTTACTATTTGAAGGCTGCCTAGTGACCCCTTCTTCACACACACATACACACAATCATTTTGTTAATGGAAATTTGGTTCCTTAAATAATAAAGTTATTTAAAAATACAATCCTTGTAATTCCTAGCAGAGATTTCAATCATCCACTTCTGTGTTAGATTACTACTTCTCAACACCTAGACCTACTGGGCATCCAAAGCAGCAACAATCTAATTGAGAAAATTAAGATATTTAAATTTATTTCAATTATTGGGCTTACTATAAATATTTGAAGGAAATTTGGTTACTATGTGTGACCCCTTGTTCACACAATCTTTTCTTGAGGGATATTTGGTTGCTTAAATAAAAATACTCAATAAGAGCCCTTGTAATTCCTGGCAGAGATTTGAAATATTTACTTGTGTGTTATGTTTCTACATCTCAAAACTCATCCCTTATTTTAGTTGAGGGAAATTTGGTCCAGCATGAACCATTGTGCCAGGTGTTGCACTCAATTCTGGTTCTAGTTACTGTGTGTTCAGTGGGGCCAGTGGCTCAACTGCCACTAACTGCAGTAGTTGAAACTCCTTAATCCATGCAGTATTCTTTCCAGCATGCATCACATATTTTGTCTTGGATGCAACCTTGTTGAATGTGGTGTTGTATATCACAACCTAACCTATTCCAAAGAATAGGATTACAGCAAACCTTAATGGTCATTTTATTAAGTTTTTGGCCAATGATAATTTACGACCACCTGAAGCACTCCAGTGGTTGAACAGAATTTTGTTCAAGTAGTTGCCGAAATACCTTGTCTTTCAATCAAAATGCTTCAGTGCAGTTTTCACAGTTTGTATGTCCCTTTCAGCAGCACTGTTAGATACCAGACTGTAAGCAGGTGTCTCAATCTTTCTGCAACCCATAGATGACAACATATTCTTTAATGCAACAAATTCAGGTCTAATGCTCAATACTAAAGCTGTGGGCATACCAAAATGAGTGAAGACATCCAGCAGCTTGTTTTTTACTGTCTCAGATGAGCAATTAGGACACAAGAAAGTCTCGATCCATTCTGAATAGGCATCTACAATTATAAGTATGTTACCGATGTTTGGAACATAAGTCTAAACATTCCCCTATGCACACGTCCCCAGTACCCAGAAATAGACCATGAATCATTTGCCTTCACTAAATTTGGCCTAACTCTGGCAACTATTGCAAGATTTGTCAAACTTCTCCACCGAGTAAGCCAACTCAGGCCAACAAACACCTTAATTCGTGCCTTCTTAATTGTTTGTTGAATGCTCATGTGTATTTTAGCTAATACTGTGGCTGTATAAGGTGCTGGGATAAACAGATGACTTTTATGATATATTAAGCCATTTTCGCATGTTAGGAAATCCTTCTCTTTAACAAATTCACATTACAGGTTTGAACCCGATCTCTAATTATGTTGTAAAATTCTTTTTTATTTTTTTATATAATGCATTTGCATTTAGTCTCATTATATCTCAGTCAAGAAAGGACGTTGACATGTCGAATACTTTTATCAGAAACGTGCTTAACAACAAAATCTTACTGTGATAGGATCAAAATCCCCTTGGCTATTTTTGTAAAGTACATCCAGATACATCTAAATATTTCACAAACAGAGTTTTTAAAGGTGATCTGTTTCCAGGTAAAACTGAGTAATGAGCTGGTTACCAGAATGTAATAATTGTTGTCTAGATTGAAAGCAAAAATGATGTTGATTCCATGAAAGAAAGAGTGGCCGAAGTTGTTGGTAACATTTATTTATCTATTACATAGAATCCTTTCTGCTTGAGTCACAAGGCCTCGAATTTGTAGGGAGGAGACAAGTTGATTACATCAACCTCAGTGTTTCACTGGTACTTAATTTATCAACCCTGAAAGGATGAAGGGCAAAGTCGACCTCAGCAAAATTTGAACACAGATCTTAACAGCAGATGAAATACTGCTAAGTATATCGCCTGGCATGCTAACGATTCTGCCAGCTTACTGCATTTTTTTCATTACATATAATAAACAAGCAAGCATGTATAAAAACAAAGGAAAAGCATACAATGTAACAAGAGTTATATTTCCATGTAAAAGGGTAAGTCAGGTGGTACTGACAGTGGCCACGCTCAAATGGTGCTTTTTATGTGCCACCTGCACAGGAGCCAGTCCAGCAGCTCTGGCAACGACCTTGCTCGAATGTTTTTTTCATGTGACACCAGCACAAGTGCCAATAAGGTGACACAGGTAATGATCACGCTTGAATGGTGCTTTTTACATGCCATCAGCATGGAGGCCAGCTGGTTGCTCTGGCAACAATCATGCTCGTATGGTACTCTTACCACTTCACTAGCACGGATGCCAGTCATCGAATTTGATTTTGATTTCACTTGCCTTAACAGGTCTTTGCAAGCAGAGTTTAGTGTCCAATGAAAGAAAGGTACACATAAGTGGGCTGGTTACACCCCTAGCATAGGTCACAAGGTTATGGTCTCACTTGAGCTTTCTGAGTCTTCTCAAGCACAGCAGATTTCCAAAGGTCCCGGTCACTGGCCATTGCCTTGGGGAGGCCCAATGTTCGAAGGTCATGCTTCACCACCTCATCCCAAGTCTACCTCTTCCACAGGTTCCCTCAACTGCTATGGTGTGGCACTTTTTCACACAGCTATCCTCATCCATTCTTGCCACATGACCATACCAGCGCAGTCATCTCTCTTGCACACCACATCTGATGCTTCTTAGATCCAACTTTTCTCTCAGGGTACTTACACTGTTGAGTATGCACACTGACATTACACATCCATCGGAGTATACTGGCTTCATTCTTTGCGAGCTTACGCATGTCCTCAGCAGTCACAGCCCATGTTTCACTGCCATGTAGCACCAGCAGATGTAAGAACTCTCAGAACTTTATCCAGGATATTCTTATTCTAGCAGCTACACTTTCAGTGCACCCTCCCCAGCTATTGACTTGGCCACCTAGGTAACGGAAGCTATCAACTATTACTAGTTTTTCTCCCTGGAATGTGGCAGAAGTTGTTCTCTGCACATTTTCAGTGTTTATTGCTCCTGAGCATCTGCCACATACAAACACTAACTTCCCATTTAGCCTTCCTTTGATATTGCTGCACCTCTTATGTGTCCATATCTTACACTGGGTACATCTTATAGAGTTTCTACTTACGCCTTTTCTACAGATCGAGCAGGGCCATCTACTTGAAGGGATTTGTGGTTTGCCTGCCTTCCTACTTATTAGGACTTTGATTTTAGCTATGTTGACTCTAAGGCCCTTCTAATCCACACTTGAAAATTTTCCTTTAGTTCTGATAGTGACTCAGCAATTAGAGCAAGGTCATCAGCATAGAGGAGCTCCCAGGGGCATCCTGACTTGAATTCCTCTGTTATTGCCTGGAAGACTATGATAGATAGGAGGGGCTGAGGACTGAACCTTGGTGGACCCCTACCTCTACCCAGAATTCTTCACTGTACTTGTTGCCAACTCTCACCTTACTAACATCATCCCCGTACATGGCTCATACAGCTCTCACTAACCATTCATCTATCCCTAGTTTCCTCATTGACCACCAGATAAGGGATCAGGGGACCCTGTCAAAGGCTTTCTCCATGTCAACGAAAGCCAGGTACAGAGGTTAATCTTTGGCTAGATATTTCTCCTGCAGCTATCTTACCAGAAATATAGCATCAGTGGTGCTTTTCCCTGGCACAAAACTAAGCTGCATCTCATCCAAACTGACTCTTTCTCTAATTAGTTGGGCACATGACCTACCTAACTAGAGATTTTTAGCATCTTAGTAACTATACATGATGGTCCAGCTGCCTTCATATTAATTGCTCTATTTATTTCAATACTGTGAGCTTGGATGACCTCTCTCCTCCTTGCATTCTCCACATATTACAATCTTTCATGCTTCCTTCTTTCCCCATACCAGTAAATGTAACTGCATCACTTTGTTCTGAATGCTTATCCTCGACATCACAATTTTCTCAAGCATACACTCTTGCATTTGATCGTTGCTTTACTGAACATATACCAATTTCTTACTGTTACAATTTTATCCCCCAAAATACACAAAATGCCGAGCTTCTTTTTTAACTTCTTGAAATTGCTCTTTACTTACCCCATCTCTCCAGTTTTTCAGCAACTATATCTTTGCTTTAATGACTATCTAGTGGTGCTCCACCACCATGTCTGTCTAGCCAAGACCCAGTACCAGCCACAGATTTAGTCTGTAACCTCGATAGGTTTGTCCCATAAAAGCTGTCAAATTTCCTCAAAGTTATCATGTCCTTCTTTTTTCTTTGAATCTACAACAGGCCAAAGTCTTCTTACTCTACGTTGTCTTTTTGAGTTAGTATAGCTCTTAGTCTTAAGTGACTAATTACTAATTTTTGTTAGATAAAACACTCTTCACCCAAAGGAGTTAGTATTTACAATTATCTGTCTATACTATTTCCTAAAATGTATGCACTTTATATTTGTCTAATTGGTTGGTGTCCATTTTCCTAAATTTGGTATTGCAAATGAATAAACTCATTTATATCACAGGACTTCAGAAACCTTGATCCCTCATCATTCCATACCCATAGCTACCATATACTCCAGAAAAATTATTGTGGTATTGTCCACTGATATCACCAGCTGAGTTTGACATCTTCTGGTAATCTACAAGAGGGCTCTTAAAAGCAGTCTTTGTTCATCTACCAGTGCTGTTTGCGATGTATACGAGGTGATAACTATTATAATTACTTTGTCAATGGCTTGCATAAGTTTATTCTATCACATCTCAGTTAATTCATCTATTCATTTCTTTGTTAAGAGCACACTAACTCCACTCATCCTATTGTCAATGTCCACCCAGAAAGATTTGTACCTTTGTTGCTTGGTTGTGAGGAGTCTGAAACAAAGCTTCTCTCCACTTTGTCTCTCACTCCAGCATTTCTACAATCATTCCTCACCTACCTTTCATTGTACTAATGATATTAGTGGCAGTCCTATGTTTTGAATCTAACAGGAAGAGGGAGAGTTCTGAAATGGGTAGGATAAATTGGTATCTGTCTTCCACATCTGAAATTAAGAAAGTTTTCACAATCCTTTCTCATACATTGCTTCATGTTTCAATCAAGCTGATTTATTTAAAAAATTTTTTCTGTTCCCTCACCCTTCACCAAATTACTAACACCCTAGCAGTTGAGGGAACCTGTGGAAGAGGTAGACCCAGGATGAGGTGGTGAAGCATGACCTTCGAACATTAGGTCTCACCAAGGCAATGACCAGTGACTGAGACTTTTGGAAATATGCTGTGCTTGAGAAGACCCGGCAAGTCAAGTGAGACCATAACCTCGTGGCCTAAGCCAGGGGTGTAACCAGCCCACTTATGTGTACCTTCCCTTCATTGGACACTGCTTATGAAGACCTGTTGAGGCAAGTGAAATTGGAATCGAAATCAAATTTGATGACTGTCATCTGTGCTAGTGGAGCACTAAGAGCACCATTCGAGCATGATCTTTGCCAGAGCAGCTAACTGGCGTTCGTGCCAGTGGCACGTAAAAAGTACCATTCGAGCGTGATCGTTACCAGCATCGCCTTACTGGCAGGTGACACATAAAAAAAAACATCATTTTTCCGTAGCCGTTGCCAGTACCGCCTGACTGGCCCTCGTGCCAGTGGAACGTAAAAGCACCCACCACACTCTCGGAGTGGTTGGCATTAGGAAGGGCATCCAGCTGTAGAAACTCTGCCAGATCAAGATTAGAGCCTGGTGCAGCCATCTGATTCGCCAGTCCTCAGTCAAATCGTCCAACCCATGCTAGCATGGAAAGCGGACGTTAAACGATGATGATGATAGCAAGGTGAAATAAATAGAAGTATATCAAGTTGTGCATATGTAAGTATAGATGTATGCACACACACACACATGTATACACAGAATAACATTGAACCAAAAGTAATACAAAAGTGGGCATTACTTTTTAATTAAGCGACACAGGTCATTCAAATTGCACTTTGAGTAGCAGAGTAATTCTTCCTCTATATACAAGTACTGTTCAACAGTTTCCATCTCAAGTGATACATTTGCACCATCATTGAACTGAACTCTTCAAAAGTAGTTCAGATGTGCACAGCTGTACCTACTTCTTCACAGCTACTTTCACCTCTTCTGTGTCATCGAAATCTCGTCCCCAAAAATTGCCCTTCGTTGCACTGAACAGGTGGCAGCTGGATGGTGCCAGATTCAGGCTGTCTAGCAGATGGTGGAACTACTGACCAGCCCAATTTTCCAACTGTTTGATTGTCACTTACAGTTTTTGTGGCCACACACTGTCATGGCAAATGTGATACATTTTCAGATTCTTATTCAGTCTCTTCCGCCCTATGGCTTCTCGAAGCTATTTCAATATTTTGATATATTCCAGAAATCAAAGAGAATGAAAACCTCCAAAACTATTACCATGACTTTCTATGCATATTGGGCTTTGGAGAAGAGGTGTTAACCCACTCCATGAACTGAGCCTTCATTTTTTTTTTATCACAAAGATATACTCACATTTCATTCCCTATTACTAGATTAGAAAAGAAAATGTGCCTTAAATGGTTTTCAAATGCTTCCAGTAGATTAGAGCACACTTCCACTTTTCTCTCTTTCAAATTGCATGTCAACTGCCAAGGTACCCATTTTGCACAAACTTTCTGATACCCAAAGTCTTGAACCCTCTTCTGTAATATTGTGACCATAATCCAATTGCACAACAAGCTCACAGACTGTGACTCAATCTGTCACTATTTATCTACTTGATGGTGGTTCATTTCAGTGATTGCAGTTTATGGTCTGCCAATTCACAGTTTGTCTTTAGTGCTGATTTCTATTCTTCATCAATCTGTGCACACTGCTCTTGCCACTGGTGTTATTTCTGTAAATAACTTGTAGCCTTCTGTAGGTATCAGTTTGCACTCCTTCATTAAGAATTCAATGAAGGTACAGTAAAGTGCTACACACACACAAAAATATATATATTGAAGAGAGACAGACAGACTGAGATATTAGAGTGTATTAAAAATGAACCCAATTGATAGAAACATGTCCCTTCTCCATATGAAGAAAAACACACATAAACAGAAACCAATATAACTGAAACAGTTAAAATGGAACCCTCTCCCTCTCTCTGAGTATGTGTTGTTCTTTCTGTACCCTTTTACTGTTTACCTCTCTCATTCTGTGTGTTTGCTTTCAGTAAATTTCAGTGTTATCTATATAGCTAGATTTCTAACTTTTTGTCATCATGACACACGAACAGAGAAGCATGTACAGACACACACACACACACACACTTGCAAAAGACAATTGTTTATAAAAACTCATGATGAGGTTACAGAGGTGTGACAAAAATATTCAGAAATCAAATTCGATGACAGCACCGCATGACTGGCATCTGTGCTAATGGAGCGCTAAGAACACCATCCAAGCATGATCGTTGCCAGGGCCACTGACTGGCCCCTGTGCCAGTGGCATGTAAAAAGCACCATTCGATGTGATCGCTACCAGCGTCGCCTTACTGGCACTTGTGCCGGTGGTACGTGAAAAACAACATTCAAGCGAGGGCATTGCTAGTGCCGCTGGACTGGCTCCTGTGCAGGTGACATGTAAAAACAACATTTGAGCATGGCCGTTGCCAGTACTACCTGACTGGCCCCCATGCTGGTGGCACGTAAAAAGCACCCACTACACTCTCAGAGTAGTTGGCGTTAGGAAGGGCATCAAACTGTAGAAACTCTGCCAGATCAGATTGGAGCCTGGTGCAGCCATCTGGCCAACCAGTCCCCAGTCAAACTGTCCAACCCATTCCAGCATGGAAAGCAGATGTTAAACAATGATGATGATGTATGCAAGCATTCACTAATAAAAAAAAAATATGGAAGGATTTATTATATTTGCTAAATATTTGGTGGTACCATACTGCATAAGAAAATATAAAGCAACTAGCAGAGTTACCCGGCGTTGCCTGAGTTACATACAATTGAAGAATTAGACTTTTCTGTTATATTTTCTGAAATGAACTGGAATACCTATGTTTCGAATTTCATCAAAATTGCAGATGAGGGTTATTTCCCTCTTTACACACCCTAGAAGAATTGTAATCGTGCCACATGTATCCCATACAACTGATTTTTATGCGCAGATTCCAAAATTCCAGTCTTATAGAACCTGTTACAAGGATTTTGCTCCTGAAAAATGAAGGTCATGGAGCTCTAAAATGTGAGAGTTAAAGCCTCTATTGGGGGTGGTCATTTTAATGTCAAGCAGAGAAGTTGAATTGCTGAGAATCTTTTTAACTTGGGTCTTACTTCTATTGTTTGAATTTCTTTGAAATAGGAAATATATGTATGTTCACTGGGTTTGTAAAAGAGAGCAAAGCTACAGGAAACCAGAAGACAAATGATCACAATAAGCAGTCAGCTACCCTACCCTAGTTGTTATCACTTCCAATGTAGGTTCCCTCACCATACAGATGACAGGCACAGCCGTAAGATGCATAACGGATCTATAGCAATTGGAAGGGTGTGACCCAACTGAAATCAACATTAACAACTGTGCGACGTGAGGGCTAAGGAGAAATTAAAGCTTCACCTCTGGAGTTTGCAAATGACCACTATACTGATATGTAACTGGACAGAATAAATTTACAATCTATAAATGTCTTTGACTAACTAGTCACTCATCTGGGAAGGCCTTGAAATCAATGTTACCATCTGGGGACTATGTGTGACCCAGTGATAATAAAAAGACTGAAAGGAGGACTGCAACCAAATAACTTTACTCAACACTTTGCAACTGAATCAGTGGAGGCAGAGATGCCTCTCATTTACTTGACAATTTATGCAGCACATTGCAGAAACCACAATGTAAGTGTATGTCAAAGCAAACTGTTACCCTGTTGTACCATTGAATTAGAAATAATGCTCAACTTTTATGCTCGGGTAACCCTAGAGCTTCCAAGAGTACAACTATTCGTCTTTGCTTAGATAAAATAACAAAATTGTGGGTGTTAAGTCCCCATGAAAGGGTCTTTCTAACTTGTTAGAAGATGAAATTTTATAAATATTACTTCATTTGTATCTAATATCTATGGTTAAAATTTCATCAACAGCAAAAATATATGAATTGTCATGGGGGTTATGGCCCTTATGCATAGAATATAATTTTCAAATTTTGTAAAGATCCATTCAGTACTTTTGACTTAGTTTTGGATCATAAAAGAAATGACTAAAATTTGGGAGTTAAGGCCCCCATTAGGGTGTCTTAGAATCCTCATGTGAAGTGGAAACTTCGAGAACACTTCTTGATGTGTGTCAATTACCCATGGTTGAAATTTCATCAACATCGAAAATTTATGAATTTTCATGGGGAGTTCTGCCCCCTTTAAGTCATCTGAAATTCAAACCAAACACATTGCACTATACCCACCCTTATGCATTGAATCTAAGTTTCAAATATCATAAGGATCCATTCAGTAATTTTGGTCCATGAAATTGTATGAAACACACAGCATTACCCTTCTCCCTAGGCTTGGATTTTGTGTTCCAAATTTCATTATGATCAGTGCAGCAGTTTTCGAATGTATAAGTAATACACAAACAGATAAAGACATTGTCTTTAATATAATAAATATGAATGTACACATATACATACATGTATATATATATATATATATATATATATGTGTGTGTGTGTGTGTGGTGTGTGTGTGTGTATTATATATATATATATATATATCATCATCATCATCATCATCATTTAACGTCCGCTTTCCATGCTAGCATGGGTTGGACGGTTCAACTGGGGTCTGGGGAGCCCGAAAGCTGCACCAGTCCAGTCAGATCTGGCAGTGTTTCTACAGCTGGATGCCCTTCCTAACGCCAACCACTCCGAGAGTGTAGTGGGTGATTTTATGTGCCACCAACACAGGTGCCAGACGAGGCTGGCAAACGGCCACGCTCGGATGGTGTTTTTATGTGCCACCGACACAGGTGCCAGATGAGGCTGGCAAACGGCCACGATCGGATGGTGCTTGTTACGTGCCCACAGCACGGAGGCCAGTCGATGCGGTACTGGCTACGGCCACGTTCGGATGGTTTTATTGTGTGCCACGTGCCACCGGTTCTGGTACCACAAAGATACAAATTCCATTGATGTTCATCTATTTTGATTTGTTTTGATTTGATTTTCACTTGCCTCAACAGGTCTTCACAAGTGTCACAAGAAGGAAGGTATGCACAGGTGGACTGACTACGTCCCAGGTAGGGGCCATGGGTTATGGCCTGACTAGTCTTGCCGGGTCTTCGGATGGTGTTTTTATGTGCCATCGACACAGGTGCTAGATGAGGCTGGCGAACGGCCACGATCGGATGGTGTTTGTCATGTGCCCACCGCACTGACTACAGCACTGATGGATTTCTTGTGTTCCACAGGCACTGGTACCACAGGCACTGGTACCACAAGATACAAATTCCATTGATGTTCATCTATTTTGTCTATTTTGATTTGATTTGATTTGATTTGATTTTCACTTGCCTCAACCGGTCTTCACAAGTGTCACAAGAAGGAAGGTATGCACAGGTGGACTGACTAGTCTTGCCGGGTCTTCGGAAGGTGTTTTTATGTGCCACCGACACAGGTGCCAGATGAGGCTGGCGAACGGCCATGATCGGATGGTGTTTGTTACGTGCCCACAGCACGGAGGCCGGTCGATGCGGAACTGGCTACGGCCACGTTCGGATGGTTCTCATGTGTGCCACCGGCACTGGTACCACAAAGTGTGTGCCACCGGCACTGGTACCACAAAGATACAGATTCCATTGATGTTCATCTATTTTGATTTGTTTTGATTTTGATTTTGATTTTCACTTGCCTCAACAGGTCTTCACAAGTGTCACAAGAAGGAAGGTATGCACAGGTGGACTGACTACGTCCCAGGTAGGGGCCATGGGTTATGGCCTGACTAGTCTTGCCGGGTCTTCGGATGGTGTTTTTATGTGCCACCGACACAGGTGCTAGATGAGGCTGGCGAACGGCCACGATTGGATGGTGTTTGTCATGTGCCCACAGCACGGAGGCCAGTCGATGCGGTACTGGCTACGGCCACTTTCGGATGTGCCCACAGCACGGAGGCCAGTCGATGTGGTACTGGCTACGGCCACTTTCGGATGGTTTTCTCTTGTGTGCCACCGGCACTGGTACCACAAAGATACAATTCCATTGATGTTCATCTATTTTGATTTGTTTTGATTTGATTTTGATTTTGATTTTCACTTGCCTCAACAGGCCTTCACAAGTATCACAAGGAGGAAGGTATGCACAGGTGGACTGACTACGTCCCAGGTAGGGGCCATGGTTTATGGCCTGACTAGTCTTGCCGGTCTTCGGATGGTGTTTTTATGTGCCACCGACACAGGTGCTAGATGAGGCTGGCGAACGGCCACGACCGGATGGTGTTTGTTATGTGCCCACAGCACGATGGCCAGTGATGCGGTACTGACTATGGCCACGTTCGGATGGATTCTTGTGTGCCACCGGCACTGGTACCACAAGCGGTACTGACTACGGCCACGTTCGGATGGATTCTTGTGTGCCACCGGCACTGGTACCACAAAGATACAAATTCTATTGATGTTCATCTATTTTGATTTGTTTTGATTTTGATTTTCACTTGCCTCAACAGGTCTTCACAAGTGTCACAAGAAGGAAGGTATGTACAGGTGGACTGACTACGTCCCAGGTAGGGCCCACGGGTTATGACCTGACTAGTCTTGCCGGGTCTTCGGATGGTGTTTTTATGTGCCACTATGTTCCCACAGCACGGAGGCCAGTCGATGCGGAACTGGCTACGGCCACGTTCGGATGGTTTTCTTGTGTGCCACAGGCACTGGTACCACAAAGATACAAATTCCATTGATGTTCATCTATTTTGATTGATTTTCACTTGCCTCAGCAGGTCTTCACAAGTGTCACAAGAAGGAAGGTATGCACAGGTGGATCGACTACGTCCCAGGTAGGGGCCACGGGATATGGCCTGACTAGTCCTGCCGGGTCCTCTCATGCACAGCACACTTCCATAGGACTCGGTCTTCAGTCATTTCCTTGGTGAGACCTAAAGTTCGAAGGTCGTGCTTCACCACCTCGTACAGGTTTTCCTGGGTCTACCTCTTCCACAGGTTCCCTCAACTGCTAGGGTGTAGCACTTTTGCACACAACTATCTTCAGCCATTCTCGTCACATGACCATACCAGCGCAGCCGTCTCTCTTGCACACCACAACTGACACTTCTTAGGTTCAACTTTTCTCTCAAAGTACTTACACTCTGACGATTATGAACACTGACATTACACATCCATCGGAGCATACTGGCTTCATTTCTTGCAAGCTTACGCATATCCTCAGCTGTCACGGCCCATGTTTCACTACCATGTAGCATGGCTGTACGTACACACGCATCATATAGTCTGCCTTTTACTCTTAGCGAGAGGCCTTTTGTCACCAGCAGGGGTAAGAGCTCTCTAAACTTTGCCCAGACTATTCTTACTCTAGCAGTTACACTTTCAGCACACCCCCCCCGCTACTGACTTGGTCTCCTAGGTAGCGGAAGCTATCAACTACTTCTAGTTTGTCTCCCTGGAACGTGGTAGAAGTTGGTCTCTGCACATTTCCAGTGTTTATTTCTCTTGAGCATCTGCCACAGACAAAAACTATTTTCTTAGTTAGCCTTCCTTTGACATTGCTGCACCTCTTATGTGTCCATAGCTTACACTTGGTGCACCTTATAGAGTTTCTACCTACACCTTTTTTACAGATCGAGCAGGGCCATCTACCTGAAGTCGTTTGTGGTTGGTCCACCTTCCTACTTATTAGGACTTTGGTTTTGGCTAGGTTGATTCTAAGGCCCTTCGATTCTAATCCTTGTTTCCACACCTGAAACTTCTCCTCCAGTTCTGATAGTGACTCAACAATTAGAGCAAGGTCATCAGCATATAGGAGCTCCCAGGGGCATCCTGTCTTAAATTCTTCCGTTATTGCCTGGAGGACTATGATAAATAGGAGGGGGCTGAGGACTGAACCTTGGTGGACCCCAACCTCTACCCGGAATTCTTCACTGTACTCGTTGCCAACCCTCACCTTACTAGCTGCGTCTCTGTACATGGCTCGCACAGCTCTCACTAACCATTCATCTATCCCTAGTTTCCTCATTGACCACCAGATAAGGGATCGGGGGACCCTGTCAAAGGCTTTCTCTAAGTCAACAAAAGCCAGGTACAAGGGCTTACCTTTGGCTAGGTATTTCTCCTGCAGCTGTCTTACCAGGAATATAGCATCAGTAGTACTTTTCCCTGGCACGAACCCAAACTGCATATCATCTAAGCTAACTCTCTCTAAATTAACTGGGCTATAACCCTCTCCGTAACCTTCATTACCTGATCCAACAGCTTGATGCCCCTGTAGTTATTTGTATCTAGGGCATCGCCTTTACCTTTGTAGCAGTTGACTATTATGCTGCTACACCAGTCATTGGGTATGACTCCTTCGTGTATCACCTGGTTAACTATACGGGTGACTATGCTATAGCCGACACTACCAGATATTTTGAGCATCTCTGCAGTAATTCCTGATGGGCCTGGGGCTTTCCCTGTCTTCATGCTTCTAATTGCCTTAGCTACCACGGAACTATCAACTCGGATAGCTGGTCCCTCTGTTGGGTCAACATTCGGCAGACTCTCTTTATCCCATTCATTTTCCTCATTCAGCAACCTTTCATAGTGGCGTCTCCAAGCTTCTCTCTTTGCATCCTCATTTAGCGCAAGTGAGCCATCCTCCATGCGAACACATTTCTCTCCTACCACATCTCGATTCTCTCTCACTCACTGTCTTGCAACACGAAATACCTCAAGTCTTTCATCCTCACGGCGCAGGACATTGGCAAATTTTCTTTTATCTGCTTCCCCTCTGGCTAGATAGACCTGTCTCCTAGCTTCCCTTCTGGCAGTCTGATACACTTCCCTGCTACCACCGTTCTTCCAGGCCTTCCAAGCCTGTTTCTTTTGTCTAATAGCCCTATCAACAATATTGTTCCACCACCATGTTATTTTGGGTCTTAAGGGGACTTTGCACCAGCCACAGATCTGGTCAGCGGCTTTCAGCAGGTTGTCCCTCAGAAACGTCCAGTTGTCTTCTACCCCATGTGTAGCTATACCCCCTTCCACTTCGTCAAAGGCTTCAAGTAACATATCTCTAAATCTCTGTCCATTCGCAGGGTCTTTAAGCTTCCAGACCCTTCTTCTCCAAGTTGGTCGTCTTCTAGTCGCCCTCTTAGTCCTGATCCTAAAGTCACTAACTACCAGTCTATGTTGTGGGGTGCATTCTTCGCCTGGGAAGGTTTTGGCATTTATAAGCAGCCATCTTTCCCTTTTTCTGGCGAGGATGTAGTCGATTTGGCTAGTATGCCGGCCCGATCGGTAGGTGACCAGGTGGCTTGTTGGTTTCCTGAAGTTAGTGTTGCAGATCATAAGACTATTCGCATCACAGAACTCCAGCAGCCTGGTTCCCTCCTCGTTGCGGGAACCATAACCGTAGCCTCCATGCACGCCATGGAAGCCCCCAGCATGTCGTCCAACATGCCCATTGAAATCACCAGCCACAAAGAGAAGGTCCCTGTCGTTCTTCAATGAGGTGGTCTGCAGTAGGGTGTCATAGAAACTGTCTTTCTGTCCATCGGGTAGCCCTGGCTGAGGGGCATAGGCCGATATAATGGTTGCTAATCTATTATGAAGCACTATTCTAATATTAAGTATTCTGTCACTTACTCTGATTACCTCAATTACTCTATCTATCCATTTCTCAGCGATAAGTATACCCACGCCACCAACCCCGTCAGTGTTCCCTGCCCAGAAAATCTTGTACCTGTGTTCCTTGCCTGTGAGGAACCTAGCAGATCCTCCTCTCCACCTTATTTCTTGCATACAACATACGTCAACACGTCTCCGTTCAAGCATCTCGACTATCTCGCCAGACCTACCTTTCAGTGTGCCAGCGTTGAGGGTGCCCACCCTGAGGGGGTGGAAGGTATTGACCCGAGAGGCCCAGGGACGGGGAGCAGTGCCGTCATGTACCTGAAAGGAAGAAAAAACTCGTATTTGGCAGAATTCATAAGCAAAGCAATGAACTTAAGTTCAACCTGTTACACTGCACTAACATGTTTTTGCGCCGTATGGTCACCACCATATATAGAAGGGGTGGTATTGGTTTAAGGCCTTTAGGTGTTCATGGAAGAAAAGCAAAGGAAGGCAAGGTGAGATAAGGACTTCCAGTGGTGGTGGGGGCGGGAGGGCGGGCGCACTGGGAGAAGACGAGATTTAGGCGGCAGTAAGAAAGGCAAGATTTGAGATGGAAAGGTTTGCGGCCGTGTGCATAAGTTTCTATGAGTGGAAGTTGGGAAAGATGGGTTAGAGAATTAAGCGACAAAGACCAGATTTGAGACGAGATGTTTTTTTGCGGTCGTGTGAATAAGTTTTTGTGAGCGAAAGTTTATATGCTTCAGCTAGCATTTGAGACGAAGGATAATGATAATATATGGGGGACACAATAATAAGGCTTGATGGTGATAATAATACTTGCAAAAACAATGAAAGAGGAACAGGTCGTGAACTTAAATATGACTTAGCTGATATTATTCATCATCCTGCGGTTCGTAGTTCGTGTTATAGCCAGGAGGAAAGCATATATATATATATATACACACACACACCCACACACACATATATATACATATACAGGGCGTCCCAAAAGTCACTAACGGATCTCAATTTCTAATAACCTCCCCAACTGTACAAACAAATGCATGAAACTTCGATACAACATAAAGGAAATAATGGAAACTAATATGCACAAGTAAAACCCCGCAACACCACTACATCACACATGAAAAATGACTGCTTAAATGGCAGCCATTTCTGGCTATGCACACCAGTGCTCTTTCCACCGTAACACCCTCAAGAGTTTCAGACCCCACCCCTCCGATTTCTCAATTGTTCCTCTCTTTCAGTCGCACCAGGGTCTCTAGCTTGCCGATGCAAACCCTCTCCTTCAGGTATCCCCACAAGAAAAAATCCAGGCTAGTCAAGTCTGGAGAACATGAAGGCCATTCAGTAGATCTTACACATGGTTCCAACATGATGGGGCAACTGCTTATACCACAAGAGAAACAATGCAGTTGCTATGGCAGTGCTTTGGAGAAAGAATAATCTCCTGCTACACCAATATCAATTTTATGTTCCCCAGACTTGATATTCTCTTGTGGGGACACCTGAAAGAGAGGGCCAACATCAACAAGCCATATACCCTGGTGCAACTGAAGGAGAACATCAATAGAGAAAACAGAGAAGTGGGATCTGAAACCCTTGAGGGCGTTATGGTGGAAAGAACATGAGTGTGCAAAACTGAAAATGGCTGTCATTTTTCATATTTGATGTCGCAATGTTGCAAAATTTCACCTGTGCATATTAACCTCCATTATGTCCCTTATACTGTATCAACATTTCCTGCATTTATTTGTAAAGCTAAGGAAGCTATTAAAACTGAAACCCATCAGTGACTTCTGAGATACCCTGTATTTATATATATATTTATATATATATATATATATATATATATATATATATATATATATACATACATACACACACACACACATATATATATCATCAACATCTAACATCTACTTTTCCATTCTTGCATGGGTCAGATGGAATTTGTTGAGGCAGATTTTCAATACAGGTGCATGTGTGGCTGTGTGGTAAGAAGTTTGCTTCCCAACCACATGGTTCCTTGTTCAGTCCCATTGTGTGGCAACTTGGGCAAGTGTCTTCTACTATAGCCTTGGGTTGACCAAAGTATTGAGTGGATTTGGTAGATGGAAACTGAAAGAAGCCTGTTGTATATATGTGTGTGTGTGTGTCTTTGATTGTTCCCAATGACTGTTTGAGAACCAGTGTTGGGATATTTACATTCCCATAACTTAGCAGTTCAGCAAAGAAACCCATAGAATAAATACTAGACTTTAAAAAAAACATTGGCATTAATTGTTTGATTAAAACCCTTCAAGTCGGTGCCTAGCTGAAGTCTAATGACTGAGACAAGCTATAAAAAATATGTATATATATCTATATATACATAAAACTCAACTTGTGTGTCTGTGTGTTTAACTTCCCAGCACATCTCCTCCTAGCCAACAAATAGTAGAACCACCAAAAATGGGTCACTTAAAGTTTAGGCGAATGAAAATTGAACTGCGCTATTTCTGTCCCAAAATTCATCTCGCAAGTGCAAAAATCGATAATGTGTTTGTTTAGGCCTTATCCCTTGCATTGAATAGTGAACTTTACTCAGTCAGCTGTTTGACGTGAACTGTGTTCACCACGTGTGCAAGCATGCGTAAATTGCATGAAAAATAAAAAATCAAGATATAAAAACGAATCGCCATAAACATTGTAGAAATTCAGCAAAGAAATGAAATTTCGGGATGTAGCCTGGAGGATTTTTTCATATTAATCGTTTGGACTTTGTGAACACACCAATTGTTTTCATAACATTTTTAACGCTTTGAATTAAATGTGACCATTTTGCAAAGCTGGGCAATACTGCTAGTATATAATATATATGTGTGTGTATAAAGAGAGAGAGAGAGAGAGAGAGAGAGAGAGAGATAGGTGTAATAAATATCAGAGATGCTTTGCCTTGTGCAAAAGTTACTCAGAGATTTTACAAGATCTTCTATATCCATCAGAATGCTGAAAACCCTTCCATATTGCCAGCAGGTGTCTCAGAGTCACAAGTGCTTTGCTCCCTTAGCGTGTACACATCACCTGAGTGGGGCAGTGAGGACTGAACTACTCTTCACCTGTAGAAGGGTTCCACTTATATTCTCCGATGAACTATAGTTACCTTGAGCTGGTTTCAGCTGTTCTGCCTATCTCCACGGTGGATTTCTTCAGCTGTCTGAAACCTAGACTTATATTCTGTAGGAAATAGCACCAATCTATCTGGAATGCCATGGTAGCAACCTCAGTAGAAAACGAGGCTGCATGCCATCCCTTGACAAGGACCTTTTCAACCAAGTCTTGATGCTTGTTTTTTTTTTTTTTAGCTAGTTGGAAATACTGAGTTAGCTCTCCCAAGAAATATATTAGATAGAACAAGGCTCTAACTTTTGAAGGTATTTCATAATTGACGAGATTAATACAACTTGTTCAGTTTAAACATCTGCAAAACCATGTTTGTGGGGACAAAATTCTATAGGGTTGATGTTCTAAAGAGGGGGAGTAAAACACAACAAGGAGAAAAGATAGGTGTGTTGTCTGAGCCTTGATGGTGATATGTAACAAAATAATTCTGAGGAGATGCTTTTTTTTTTTTTTATGGTGTTTCAGTCCATGTGTGTGTGTATGTGAGAAAGATATGTGAGTGAAGGTGTGTGTCATGATGATAGACGTCTTTTAAGGTACACACACATACATAGAAAATGTGAGGTCATCGTATAAAATTTTTATGATAGTTGATTTATGGAAAAGATTATGTTAAATTTTTGAAATGCAAATATGTAAATGAAAATTAAGTTCAGACCTTTACATGGTAGGTAGAACTGGTAGAAATAGAAGCCAAATCTCCCTCAAAACACCCTACTGTCTTAATCCGACAATTCAGTCTATTATGTAGTTTGAATGAGAAACTGTAACTAAAGGTTAAGATTATTAACCCCACAAAGAGGAGAAAGGAGAGAGATAGCATAGCGAAAGTTTTGGCTGACTGTCATCTTGTACTCCCCTTGTTGCTAGCGAAATGGTACATGCCGGCTGTGTGAACAACTTGTTGTTTTAATGGCGGAACAAATGGGAATTCCATTAGAAAAGGTTTTAATCGATTTCCTCAGTAACTATGGGAACTAGGAAAAAAAAATACAAACCGCATTCCAATCTATGCACCTGTCTCCACATGTGTGCCATTTTTCATGAGAACCCACCCAGCCATTTGGCTGTGAACCTCAAGGCAAGAAAGAATACAAGAATCGCCCATGTCCAATTTATATATATATATATATATACACACACACAGACACATATAGGGGGGTATGTATGCAGTGCTTTGAAGAAGTTTGCTTCACACACACAATTCCAGATTCAGTACCTTACATGGCACATTGGGAAGTATCTTCTAGTATAGATTTAGGCTGACCAATACTTTGTAGTAAATGGAATTTGGTAGACTGAAACTATGCAGACAACCATCTCAAATCCTTCATTCTCTCTCTCTCTCTCTTTAAACATACACACAGATATCGTTGTTTATTTATTTTTTTTTTTGTTTCAATACCACATCACCAATTAAAATGACAGTCAGTAGAATATAGAACAATAAACAGCACTGTTATGATCACACAAAAACCTCTGAGAGTTGTATTACTCCTGCATGGCTACTGAAGAGAATATACACATACATACATATATATAACTTGTGCCAGGCATAACAAAATTTACAATGGATCTTCACTAAAATTATCAACTTGTCATATGTCGCATATGTGAAATACACATACAGTTTCCATCAACCAAATTCTATTCCCAAGGCATTGGTCAGCTCAAAGTTATAGTAGAAGACACTGTCTGGTATAACTTCATATGACTAGAGGTTGTTGAAGTGTGATGGTGAGCAACTTCATAGCAATAAGTCAAGTTGCCTTTCGTTGGATACCACTTAGGATATCTCTAAGTACAGCAGCAGCATCAACAATTAAATGTCAGCTCAGAATTAACAGCAGCACCAATAAATGTCAACACAGGATTAGCTGAGAAGCCATATCTAGAAATCAAGCCAATTCCAACATCACCATTAACCATCCAGTTCTAGGCCACAAGATTTCATTGAGAGTGATGATTCATAAAATGAGATAGACTTCCTTTTGGCCAAGTATCAATTATCCTATTTTACTATCTACCAAATTATAATCACAAGCACTGTGAAGTGAGATCAAACTCAGAACTATAAGGTTGTATACCAAACTTTTTAACCAGAGTAATGCCCACATTCATTATCAACTGAATTTCTTTTATTCACTTTCATAAAATGAAAAGCACAGATAGCTTCAGAAGAAAGTGAATTTAGGAAGTAAAGGAGCATAATTAAACACTGCAAGGGATTTTCTCAGTCATTTTCTGTATGTCTGTCTACAGTTATGCATGTGTATTTGTGCATGCACATGCTCCAGTCTACTCAACAGAAAATGAGTATGGAAGACTAACTTCTCATTCAGTGGTAGAGTATTGTACTCTCTCAGGAGCTTAAAAGCAATGGCAACTGGACAAACTTGAACCTGATGAACCTGTAAGCTCATGACAGACCTATTTATCTTTATCTTTTATATATATTTTCATTTGTTTTTGCATGATTTTCTACATTAGCCAGGGTTACACAAATATATTATTGAGACATTTGTTTTATTGCTGGATTCTCTTTCTCAAGTAGAGGATCTCATATTCCAACAAGCTTTGAAGGCATGATGCAAACATATATTGACAAGAGAAATGCCAACAAGAAGACTATGCGAATGTCATGACTTTCATATAAGCAAGCAACAGATGCAAACAAATACACAAAAGCCACACGTGTGTATGTATGTGTGTACACACACAACAGGATTGTTTCTTAGTTTCCATCTACTATCAAACCCACTCAGAAGGCTTTGGTTAGCTCAGGGCTGTAGAAGAAGACATTTGCCCAATGTGCAGTGCAATGAGATATATATAAATATACATAGGTTGCTGAAGTTGTGAACTGACTTAGTGCAAGCTGAATTTCTTTTCTAAAACATTAAGTTTGTAAAATATAACTATTTGTTATATAGTTATCTTTAATTCATGTAGAATCTTCTTTGGATTTCTGTTGCCTTTGACATACATAAAGACTTTGTTTCTGTGTTTCACTCTCATCACTGCTTCACAACTGCTGTTCGTTTATTTACATCCCCATAACTTACTGGTTTCACAAGAAGAAACTAATAAGTACCAGGCTTAAAAAAAGGCACATGGCTGTGTCTCATACTCAGTTGTATCTATAATAGATACAACTGCTAACCAAACCTCATACTCAGTTGTATCTATAATAGATACAACTGAGTATGAGACACAGCCTTGTGCCTTTTTTTAAGCCTGGTACTTATTAGTTTCTTCTTGTGAAACCAGTAAGTTATGGGGATGTAAATAAACGAACAGCAGTTGTGAAGCAGTGATGAGAGTGAAACACAGAAACAAAGTCATCCACATACACTTAAATATATACATACATATATATATGCGATTGATTTCTTTCAGTTTCTGTTTGCAAAATCCACTGACAAGGCTTTGGTTGGTCTGAGTCTATAGCAGAAGACACATGCCAAATCATCACACAGTGGGACTGAACCCAGGACCATGTGTTTTGGAACAAAGTTTGTTACCACACAGCCACACCTGCACCTATGTATGTGTGTGTGTGTATGTGTGTGTATATATATATATATATATATATATATATATATATATATATATATATTATATATGCATGTATATATGTGAATATATGTGTACATATTACATGTACATCTATCTATATATATATATACATCTACACATATACATATACATCTATATATATATAGAAATAAATGTATACATATACAGCTATACACACATACATAGGTGCAGGTGTGGCTGTGTGGTAACAAACTTCGTTCCAAAACACATGGTCCTGGGTTTAAATTTAAATTTAAGATAATAAGGGTGAGAAATTGAATATTAATTTGATTAATATGAATTGAAAACCATTGGTGTAGCATATAAGACCATAGTGGATCTTCTAGCAAAATGGATGTCCACTGTTAATGGTTCATCCCTCTTATATAATAGTTTGACTTTAATAGTTTCAGTATTAAAGTGAAAGTATCTGACATTACAATAGAGAGATGTTTTTGTTTCACTTTTAACAAGTAATACTGAAATAGTGGAGAAGATATGATATTGCTGTGGGCTTGCCCTAGGCAAGAAGTTAGACATTTTTTGCCCATGACACTACATGGACCCTAAGTAAGGCATGTGTAAAATTTGAATGAAATTGGTTGTGTAGTTCTCAAGTTTTAGAGATTCACAGACAGACAGACACACATTCTCAGTTTTATATATATAGATAACAGGAAATATTTTACCACAGATGGTATGGTTTCTTCCCTGTGTGGATACATTTGTTTAGAAAAAGCTCTTTTCTTGAAAAATATTTTACCACAGGTATTGTTATAGTATAGTTTTCTTTCTTCAGTGTATAGATGAAGAACTACTAAAAGGAAAAATTTTACCACAGATATCACAGTGGTATGTTTCTTCGCCAATATGAATACATCTATGGACCAATAAGTTACTATTAAGACAGAAAGCTTATTATTGCAAATATCACAGTCATATGACTTCTCTCCCTGTGTGAATCACTTTTGAGAGAATTTTATACCACAATCGTCCCAATGACATGTTTTTACTTGTGTGTAAATAATTTGGTTTGTAGATAAAAACTCACTAACAGAAACTGTTTTACTACATATCACAATTGTTTGGTTTTTCTTCTGTGTGAATCAATTTACCACAGATATCAGAATGGTGTGATTTTTCTCCTATGTGAATATATTTATGTCTGAATAAAAAGACAAGTAAGCAGAAATTATTTTATTACATGGGATATCACCAATATTCCTTCTTAATGAGATATAAACAGTAGAATTACTTAACTAGGAATAAAACAAGTATTCCTTAACATGATATAACCTTCGACAAGGTTCCATGCTCCAAGTGAGAATCAGCAATGAGTTATCTACTTAGAAGTAACAAGTAAATACATTCGGTATAATCATAAAACTTGGGGTAAAACAGAGTCAACAGAATGTATATTGGGAAGTATCTGTAAGCACATGCTGTCAGAGAGTGTTTTGACTGAAATCTACCACTCCATGTAATAATATTTCCAATAAGTGAAAAGCTTATCAAGAAGAATATAAGTCAGAGTTGATAACTTCACTGGTGCAAATAAGCACAACTGAGTTGCTCCTAAAAGTGCCAATGGTGGTGTAGCTCTCCAGAAGCTGTACTAAAGATCAATAAAGATGGAGAGAGACTCAAGTTTCTGGGGCTAATGGCTTAATTGGGTAGGTTAAAAGTGGGGAGAGTATATTGATAGTTGGGAAGGGTCAACTGGTTGTCCTTTTTTCAAAATACACTGTTATGTTTTTCTAGAAAATGGCATAAATCTTTGTAGAAAGAAAAAGACTGAAATCTTGAGAATGTATGGGTATAAGCTTGAAGTATACAATTTGAGGATAACAGAAGGGACACTACCTGAACAAATTGCTTTTAACATTATCCCCAATGAGGGAAAGTTCCTAAAAGTTATCTTTTAACTGTTTAACAATTTATATGATGCATGTTATCATATAATATAAAAATATTTAAAAGCAGTAAGGTGACACGCATAAATTTATGTGGATACTTTTCTGATGAAATTTTTACCAAAGATAAAATAGGTGATTTAGAAAATCAAGTGTTACAATAATTATAGCTGGGTATTTATTACTTGAATGTTCAATGAATCAAAATATATAGCCTACAAGTCATAGGTGCAAAGCAAGACCTTTCTCTGTTTTCCTTTTCATAGACCAACCTTCTACTATGTTTCTCCTTGTTTGTTTATTCACCAACTTTATGATCTTCCAATATCTTAGATTTTGCATCAAAATTGGAAAAAATTCAAACAATTATCACAATATTATGTAACAGCAATATAAATCCACCATGTAATTTTATTTTGCATCAAGTTTCTATGAATTTTCATGATTTCTTCATGCAGATAACCAATAATGCCTCAGTAATTAATAAATATGATAATGTTTTACAACAAATAACCCTTAGGTATGGTTTCTTTCCTGTGCACACGTTGATGGGTTAACAGATTACCTTTTTCAGAGAAACCTCTACCACATATATCACAATGGTATGGCTTCTCACCTGTGTGAATACGTCTATGACTCAATAAATGACCTTTGTGAGAGAATGCTTTATCACAAATATCACAATGGTGTGGTTTCTCACCTGTATGAATATGTTTGTGGTTCAATAAATTTCCTTTTAGAGAGAATGCTTTACCACAAATATGTAGAAGAGAAAGTTTTATCACAGAAATCACAACTATACAGCTTCTCTCCAGTGTGAATACGTTTATGATTCAATAAATGATTATTTTGAGAGAATTTTAGACCACATGTGTTACAGTGATATGGTTTTTCTCCAGTAGGAATACTCCAGTGGGTGGTTAAAGACACACTAGCAGAAAATGATTTACCACAGATATCACAGTGATATGGTTTTTCTCCTGTGTGAATCCGTTTGTGCCTAGATAAAGAACTACTATAAGAGAATGATTTACCACAAATATCACAAGGGAATGGTTTTTCCCCAGTGTGAATACGTTTGTGTTTGGATAAGGAACTACTATCACTGAATGATTTACTACAGGCATCACAACAATACGGTTTTTATCTCCTGTATGAATACACCTGTGGGTCAATAAAGTGGAACTATGAGAAAATGTCATACCACAGATACCACAATGGTATGGTTTCTCACCAGTATGAATGCGCTTGTGTTTAGATAAATGGGCATTTAGAGAGAAAGCATTACCACATACATCACAATGGTATGGCTTCTCACCTGTGTGAATATGTCTGTGGGTCAACAAATTCTGATTTCGAGAGAATGCTTTGCCACAGATAATCACAATGGTGTGGCTTCATGCCTGTTTATGGTTAGATAGATATTGATTTGTTGAAAACTGCTTATCACAAATATCACAATGATATGGTCTTTCTCCAGTATGAATAGCTTTCTGGGACAGTAAATGAAACCTTTGAGAGAATGTTTTACCACAAATATCACAGGGTATGGTTTTTCTGCTGTGTGAATACACTTGTTTTTAGATAAACTACTATTTACAGAGAATGTTTTACCACAGATATCACAATGGTGTGGGTTTTCTCCAGTATGAATATGTTTGTGTTTAGATAAAGAACAATTAAGAGAAAATTTTTTACCACAAATATCACAATGATATGGTTTTTCTCCAGTATGAATAGGTTTACGGGATAGTAAATGACTCCTCTGGGAGAAGGCTTTACCACAAACATCACATTTGTATGATTTTTCTCCTGTATGAATACGTTTGTGTTGAGATACTGAACTACTAGCAGAGAAGGTTTTGCCACAGATATCACAATGGAATGGTTTCTCTCCTGTGTGAATATGTTTATGTGTTGATAAAGAATAATTAAAAGAGAAAGTTTTACCACATATATCACAATGGTAACGTTTTTCTCCTGTGTGAATAGATTTATGTCTAATTAAATATCTTCTTATTTTAAAAGATTTCCCACATATATCACTCAGGTACGGTGACTTTTCTGTATCATTCTGATCAGGATGCCTTTCATTATTAACTTGATTTTCATTCAGTTTCTTCTCCATAATTTCAAATCTTCACTCAGCAGACAGATATTTTTTCTAAATATTTTCAATAAGGCCTATATTTTCTTCAAATAGGTTCTTTGTCAAAATCTGAAGATATCTAAAACATAAAGGAGCAATTTTAAAATGGAATCTTTTCTCATACTCTAAGTACTGAAATATTTCTTGCAATTTGCAAGAAATATTTCATGATGATGGGACTGGAGTTATGTATTAAAAGTCTTCTCATCACACTACCATTGGATACACTGAAATATAAAAAGAAAGTACGCAGTGGTACATAGTGATGGATCTTTGACATTGAGAAAATGATCAGATAGACATAGGAAATATAGATGCAGAGGAAAGACAATGGAATGGTTATACGGTTGAAATGGATGATGCAATGTTTATCTTGAAGATGACTTTCACTGAATAAACCAGTAACCAATAGCATTTCGACTGTGACCATCACATTCTTTTGTATACACTGTAAATGTGTTCTTCAGATTCTAAATCATTAATAAAACACTACTATCAATTATTATTACCAAATAATTTTCACAAGATTAGGATTTTATTTTGATTGAATTGAGAAATTAGACTACAACCTCATAATTACAAAAATTAATTTGTTTTATATAGAGCTGTGTAAATGATGCAACAGCCAATAATATTTGTGTATGACCAAAAGAAATGTTTGTTATGAGATATCAGTACACTGCAATCACTACCACCCACAAATAAATGTTTGTATCCACCAAAGACAACAAGAGCAATACAAAGTATGTTTGATAGTGAATTCGTCACAATCAAACTTTATAATTTAGAGATTTAGAGAGATTTCAAAACTAACAATATGAATATTCATTCTTTGTGAATTAAATTTAAATTCTTTCTTAAAACTTCTTACATCCAAAGATGGTGGAGCAGTGTTTGTGGTATTCTAGCTTCTCTTGTATCTATTTTTAGACAAGCATAAAATGAAGCAATTTTTGTTTTAGCTTTCCTGAACACAAACCAAGCTTCAAGTTGTGTTTACTGGTAGAACACATATTTGACCTGTTTTAATTAATGTTCACATATTGAATTTCTATGTTTAACACTTCCTATTTTTTAAGGGTTAAAGTCAAGGGTAACTTAATGATAAATATAAGTAATAACATATCTTTTCATGAGCACATGGCCAAGATGGCTGTTGGGACAAATCCTGATGTTGTTTAGTATGAGAGAGTCGGAAATTCTGCTACCCCACCTCCTATCAAACATGAAGAAAATGACATCAATGCAAAAGTTAAGCTTACTAGTAGTGCTACAGGCACCAAGACTCTACTTTCTAGAGCAAAGACAAGAAAATATAAAGTGGTATTAAAAGCTACAGCAATCCAATCCTTGAAATGGTTGCCACTGCATAATACCAAAAGTCCCATCCTACCATACAAAGTCAGAACCAGATACTGTAAAAACCCTGGGTTTGAAGACCTGCAACTTTGTTAAGAAAGGAAGAGAGAGACAGAGAGTGGCGAGAGAGAGAGAGAGAGAGAGAGATTTACATGGAGTGGCTATCTGAGATCCTAGAAGTAAAGTTACAGGAAGAAATATTTATAAGAACAGTAGGAATAGGTAAGAGTTGTCCAGCAGGGCCACAGTACCTTTCAAACGGTATAGACTACGATTGCAAAGAAATTAGTGGTGAAAATTTTTCTGAGGAGTGGGGGAAGAGTTTCAGATCAAGAAATCCATATAAGTTGGAATTTCTCCGTTTTGATAAGGAATTTTTTTCCATCAGTCTCCGAAATGATGGGAGAGGGGTAACTTTTTATGAAAAATAAAAAAAAAATTTGTTTTCACGGACCGATTTTGGACAATTTGTTTTGATATTTAAAAACCATTGGGAGGAGCCTTTTCAGTAAAAAAAAAAAAAAAAAAAAAAACTAATGATAATTATAAATATTTTTGGAGGAAAAGGTGTGCAATTCAAGGAAGATTGGCTGTTGTTTCTAGCACATCCCAAGACAACCCTCCGTTTTCAATTTCACATGTATTGATGTTTTTGCAATATTTTTCACCCATTAAACACATTTCATGGAATGTTGATGCCTAAGTAATACACATGTGGTCCATTGGTGGGATATAAGCAACAAAAAAAATGGTAATTTAAATTTTTACCTCACCTCAATTGAGTGAAGGCGTGTGTGTGTGTGTAAGAAAAACCATTTTCTAACAGAAAAGTATGCTATTAAAATGAATTAGCTTTTACATCTCTCTTTTTTTTTAATCACTAGAAATGCCAACAATGACCTCAGGCTCTCCAAGATTTTAAATTATAAACAGAAACAATTGGCCGCAGGAAGTAGGGGTTGACAAAAAATGCATACATTTTCAAATTTTTCTTTTTATAGAATGTGTTCATGGGGAGAAAAATATTAAAAAACAATCCATGCGAGAGTGAGAAAGAAACGAGGGTGGTCTTGGGATATGCTAGAAACAACAGCCAAATCTTCCTTAAATCTCACCTTTTCCTCTGAAAATATTATTTTTTTTAGCCAATAATGCTCATCCCATGATTTTTAAGGGCAACAAGAATTTGCCAAAATCGGTCCGGAGTTGGATGATGAGGTAGCGGGGGGGGGGGATAAAAAAATTTCACCATTTTTCATACAAAAGACGTCCCCATCCCCACGCTATTATTTCGATGGCTGTGGTGAATAAAAAAAATGGGAAAAAACGAAACTCCTCTCTTCAACCCCTCGGATAAAATTTTCCCCACAAATGCCTCTATAATTGTAATCTATGCTGTTTGAAAAGTATTTGTATAAACTTTCATTAAAAGATACCCTTTTCCTGAAAGTTGTGAGGGAAAAAAGTTGGATCGTGTAAATTTTCCGAAACTTTTTTCCCCAACCCTTCGAGAAAATTCTTTGCAACAAATCTCTAAATACTCTGAATCTACAGCATCTAAAGGGTATTTGTTGAAATAAACTACGTTAAACAAACGAATTACAAATTTATCAAGAAAGCCAAGTGAAAATAATGTTTTCTTTTGACACATTCTACCAGTTTACGAAGTTTTTAAGTGTTTAGTTCACTAGAAATTGTGTTGAAATCTGGCCTTCAAAAGGAAAAGATCTCTCCTTGAAAAATGCATTTTTTTTAAATACATTTTTCGGATTCCTACGATTTAGATGTAGATTACAAATATGTAAGAAAAAAAATTATAACACTAATTATTAAGCATTAATGGTGGCATTCTTTCGATATAACTCCACAAAATCAAAACATTTCACTTCGGGTATTTCCGAATATAATAGATATAACGAAATGTCTCATTTTAAACTTGAAAAAAAAGCCTTGCATATTTGTTTCATGTGTTTTACATAGGTAAAACCCGCAAATTTCCAAACAGAAAACAGGGTACTTGTCTATTGTCGTGGTCCCGGTTTCGCACACGCGAATTCGCGCGCGCGCGCGCCAGACGTAGGTACTCGATACTCGAGATCCTACGAGGTGACTTGCGCATGCGCAGTGCAGAATTCGCGCATGCGCGTTAACCTCCCCCCCCTAAAAAAAGGTGTTGGATTTCACTAAAAATATGTGTGTGTGTGTGTGTGTGTGTATATATAACATTTTCAATTTTACACAAAAAAATTACATAGTCGCTTTCCTCGCGGATTTACAGATAAATGAATTAATTACTATTTTACAGAATAAAATTAATGAATTAATTATATAAATTAAATAATTATTGAAAATTAATTAATATTAATAATATTTTTTGAACAAAGTAAATAATTTATAAAACTTGGTTAATAATTTTTTTTACACAAACGCGAACGTATATAATTTGTGAAACTTTTTTTTTTTTTACAGAAAAAAAAATTAGAACCTCACACCACCACCACCGCCGCGTAATTCAAAGTTGTTCATTTTGATATGTCTCAAGAGACATGATGGACTTTTAAATGGAGATTGAGAAAAATTGTTTCAATTAGAAAAGCAACATTTCTAGAAAATAGTAAATTGAAGTGTGAACACAGCACCTTACAGAGTATAAGTATATGACATTTATTTTTAAAATTTAACTTCATTTGTTTTATATTCTAAATAATTTGCAATTTCAAAAAATATATTAATTTTGCGTTTTTTAATTTGATAAATTCTACGGAATAATTTTGCGCGTCTTTTGATAAATTCTACGGAAAGAATTTAGTGCGAAAAATGTATACATTTATACACAAAGACCTGTTGAGGCAAGCGAAGTTGATATCGAACCTCATCCCACGACAGGCACCCATGCCAACCCCCTTTGCTTGCGAAGACATGTTGGGGCAAGTGTGACACCCGGCAAATGCCAGGACCCCTGGACTGGTGGTACGTAAAAAGCACTATCCGAATCGTGGCCGATGCCAGAGCCGCCTCGACTGGCACCAATCCGACCGTGGCCGTTGCCAGCCTCGCCTGGCACCTGTGCGGGTGGCATGTAAAAAGCACCCACTACACTCTCGGAGTGGTTGGCGTTAGGAAGGGCATCCAGCTGTAGAAACATTGCCAGATAAGACTGGAGTCTGGTGCAGCCTTCTGGCTTCCCAGATCCCCGGTCGAACCGTCCAACCCATGCTGGCATGGAGAACGGACGTTAAACGATGATGATGATGAGAAGAAATTAATTCATTAAGTTTACCAAATTATATACGTCTGTAAAAAAAAAAAAAGTTTCACAAATTATATACGTTCGCGTTTGTGTAAAAAAAATTATTAACCAAGTTTTATAAATTATTTACTTTGTTCAAAAAATATTATTAATATTAATTAATTTTCAATAATTATTTAATTTATATAATTAATTCATTAATTTTATTCTGTAAAATAGTAATTAATTCATTTATCTGTAAATCCGCGAGGAAAGCGACTATGTAATTTTTTTGTGTAAAATTGAAAATGTTATATATACACACACACACACACACACACATATATTTTTAGTGAAATCCAACACCTTTTTTTTTAGGGGGGGAGGTTAACGCGCATGCGCGAATTCTGCACTGCGCATGCGCAAGTCACCTCGTAGGATCTCGAGTATCGAGTACCTACGTCTGGCGCGCGCGCGCGCGAATTCGCGTGTGCGAAACCGGGACCACGACAATAGACAAGTACCGAAAACAGAATCGAACTCTTCCACGAAAATACCCGAAATGTTTTGATTTTGTCGAGCTATATCGAAAGAATGCTTTAATGGTAGTTTCTCATAAAATGGTGTATATTTAATTTACATTATTATTTACGATTACTGAAGGCAAATACTTTTCACTTTAATGTTTTTGTATTTAATTTCGATTTGCATAAGTTCGTCAATTCTCTACGATTTATTTAAAGTAAAGAAAATCAAAACTTTTAATGGGGACGGTTGAAATTAATTTAAAATTCTGCCGGTCAAAGTGAAAAGATCCTTATTTTTATTTTATTTCTTTTTGCATATTCATGATCTCCGACGTCTAAAACGTAGAAATCCGAAAAAAATTTGGATGTTATGAAGCAACAAAGTCATTGTGTGTGTTATGCCGGATTATATACAAAAAGTAAGGAGCAGACAGAAACGTTAAAACAAATAAAATACATATTTTAAATCAAAACATACAAATTGACATGTTCGATTTATCTTTATCGTATTATACCCAACCATAAATATTTAAAATATTTACAATATTCACGATATTTCGCATTCATTTTTCGTAATTGTTCAGTTTTTATATAAAGATAGGAGGAAAAATTTTTTTTAAATATATATTGTTAAAAGAGAGTGGGATTATAGGGAGATTTGGTTGCAATTTGTAGCAGTTCGAACGAATATTGTTATAATAATATAAAACAAATGTAATACATTTTGGGTTTTGAAGAACTGTAGGTGTCTAAATAAATATATTATCACAGAGCCTCTAAACAAACTGATAATAATTATAGAGTGAAAGTGGCACGTTATACTCAAAGATCGCCCACATTAAACACTTTTGCAAAATTATTTACTTCTTGTAGATATGTATCGAAAGTGTCTCTTTTATGGATTTCTATATTGCTAATCTCAGAGGCCGGGAGTACGATCTACGATCACGGTCTAATTCGGAAGATAGAGAGAAGAGTAAAATAACGAAAACGGCTGGCGGAAATGATAAAGAAGTGAATGTAAGATGCTAGGAACAGGAAGAGGATGCATGGGCGGTTGGAGTGAATAATACATGGAAAGAGTAAGACGTGCGTTATTTGGAAGGTCTGAGAGTGAAGTGATGAAGAATATTCCCTACGATTCTGTTAGCTATTGGCTCACACTTGCAAGAAAGCTAGAAATTAAAAGGAAGTGATACGGAGAAAAGTACAGTTCAAAAGTGGCCAAATTATATGAATTACAGACACCTCGTTGGAAAATGAGCCAAAAAACTCCGAGAAGAGATAAATACTGGGAAGAGTTGAAGTGGCAATACGTGAGTTTCAGGACGTCAAAAATGTGACTGTGAATATCTAATAGGACTTCGTGTAAGTGGCCATTCTTCTAAGGCTATCAGTTTCACCTGTCTAAAGGGCAGTAAAACTGCATGCAGTGAGAAATGGGGGTTCATGAAGTTTTTGTGGTGGTGGAAACAATAGCAAAGTATTAAAATCAGGTTGATGAAATCAATATCACCCACCTCTTAATGTACAAGCACATTCAAAACAAAAGGGGTGAGGAGAAGGGTGAAGAAATATAGTAGAGAGTGAAAGAAAGATGGAACAGCGAAGAAGGAATGGGAGAAAAAGAAATATAGAAGGATATATTGTGATAAAAAATGTCTACTCTTCTATACCAGTGTGGAAGATATCATCCATATCATCAGCAGCTGCCACAAAATGTGTACAATCTACCCCAGTGGATTAGAAAGACTATTTACAATGCTATCTATGGGAAGTGACATATATGTGAAAGGTATATGAGAACCAGCAGGTATTCACACCAGTAAATGATGTTATGTAGCTTTAGCATATTTGCAGCCCGTTGCCCTTTTCAATGATCCTGGTTGTCAGTGTAATATCATTCATGAAATGCTTTATTGGATATTCTTGGCTGTTCCATTGATGGTCCTTCGACATTTTTATATTCCATGTATTGGAGGAGAAGCAGGCATCATGCCAACAAAATGCAATGCATGGGTACATATCCCATAAGCTAAAGGGCATCAACACCATTGACAGGAACAGTAGCTTCTCCTGGATCTGCAATAGATACATTACATCCCACCTAGAATGATATGCCTTTGCTATCCAGGAATAATACTCGAAAGGAACTCAACCACTTAACACCATGAGGCCCAGTGCTTGAAAGGAACTTGGCCATTTACCTCCATGAGGCCCAGGCCCAACGCTCAAAAGGAACTAAGCCACTTAACTCCATGAGACCCAACGCACGAAAGGAACTCAGCTACTTGCCTCCATGAGACCCAATGCAATAAAGGAACTCAGCCACTTGCCTTCATGAGACAGAATGCTGGAAAGGAACTCAGCTACTTGCTACCCAACATTCAAAAGGAAATCAGCCACTTCACTCAACGAAGCCCAACACTCGAAAGGAACTCAGCCTCTTTGCCTCTGTGAGGCCCAGTATTCAAGGTTGATTTTCTTATGTGGCACCAGCACGGGTATGCTTAGTTTGATGAGTCCTCTTAAGCAGAGCACATTGTCAAAGGTCTCGGTCACTAATCATTGCCTCTCTGAGGTTCAAGGTTCAAAGATCATGCTTCACCACCTCTTCCCATGTCTTTCTGGGTCTACCTCTACCACAGGTTCTCTCCACAGTTAAAGATCAGTACTTCTTTACACAGCTGTCCTCGTCCATACATATCACATGACCATGCCAATGCAGTCACCTCTCTTGTTCCTGTTATGCCTAACTTTTTTCTCAAGATGTTTACACTCTGCCGAACATGTACACTGGCATTGCACGTCCAGCAAAGCATACTTTCAAAATGCATACAGGCATCAAACAATCTACCTTTTACTCTGAGAGAGAGGCCTTTTGTTGCCAGCAGGGTTAAGAGCTCTCTGAACTTTGCCCAACCTAATATTGTTCTCAAAGCTATGCACTTGGAATATCCACCTCCACTACTAACCTGGTTGCCTAGAGACTGGAAGCTATCTCCTACCTCTAGCTTGCCCCACTGGCAGTTGATGGAGTCTCTTTTCCACACATGTTCAGCACTTATTATACCTAACCCTAACCTCCCACATACAAAGGATAGTTTCTCTGTTCACTTTCCTTTGATGTTTCTACACCTTTTGTATGTCCAAAGCTTACACTAGGTGCATTTTATGGAATTTCGACCTACACCTTTCTACAGATTGAGCAGGGCTATCTACATGAGCAGATTTGCAATTTGTCTGCCTTCCTACTTACTATGCCTTTGGTTTTTGCTTGGTTAACTCTAAGGCCCTTTGATTCTAGACCTTGTTTCCATACCTGGAAATTCTTCTCAAGTTCAGTTAGTGATTCAGCTATAAGAGCAAAGTCATTGCCAAGAGGACTATGATGAACAAGAGGGGGCTGAGCACCAATCCTTGGTGAACTCCTAATTGTACCCTGACTACTTCACTGTACTCATTGCTCACCCTCACCCTACTGATAGCGTTCCTGTACATGGCTTGTACAGCTCTCATCAACCACTCGTCTATCCCTAGTTTCCACCAGATAAGGGATTGGGGGACTCTGTCAAAAGCTTTCTCCAAGTCAACAAAAGCCAAGTACAAAGGTTTATGTTTGGCTAGGTATTTCTCCTGCAGTTGCCTTACCAGAAATATAGCATCAGTGGTGCTTCTACCTGGCACAAACCCAAACTGCATCTCATCTAGACTAACTCTCTCCCTGATTAGTTGGGCTATGACTCTGTAATTTTCATCATCTGATCCAGCAATTTGATACCTCTGTAATTATTTCTATCTAAGGCATCAGCTTTACCTATGAAGCAGTTGACTATGGTGCTGCTGCTACAACAGTCATTGGGTATGACTCCTTCATGAACCACTTGATTTACAAAACATGTGACTAGACCATAAACCACACCGACAGATATTTTAAGCATCTCAGAGGTGATTCCTGATGGGCCAGGGGTTTTTCTGTCTTCATATCCTTAATTGCTTTATCTATCAGGGTACTGTGAATTTGAATAGCAGACTCTCCTCCTCCCATTCATTCTCCACATTCAGCAGTCTTTCATAATGGTATCTCCAAGCCCCTTTTTTTGCAGACTCATTAAAAGCAAGTGCACCATCATCCATACAGACACATTTCTCACCTATGACATCACAATTTTCTCTCACACACTGTCTTGCAATCCAAAATACTTCAGTTCATTGGCCCTCATGGTGCTCAACAAAGGCAAACGTCTTTTCTGCAACTCCCTTGGTTAGATATACATGTCTCCTAGCTTTCATTCTAGCTGTCTGATACAGTTCCCTGTTGCCCCCCCTCTTCCAGGCCTATTTCTTTGCTCTAATGGCCCTGTATTGTTCCAACACCACGTTACCCTAGGTCTGGAAGGGACTTTGTACTAGCCACAGCTTTGGTCTGTGTGCTCAACAAGCTATCCCACAGGAATTCCCAGTTGCCCTCTATATCACAAGTTTGTAGCTGACTCTCCCTCTTATCAAACTTTTACAATTACGATGTCTCTAAATCTCTGATCATTTGAAGGGTCCTTAAGCTTCCAAATCCTTCTTTTCCATATTGGTCTGCTTCTTGGCTTACTTCTGGCCTAGAGTCTAAAGTCACTAATGACTAGTCTATGCTGGGTGGTACATTCTTCACTAGGGAGAGTGTTTGCATTTGCCTAGTGAGAATGAAATCGATTTTGCTAGCTGGCTTCCTGAAGTTGGTGTTGCAGATCAATAGGTTATTTGCAAGACAGAACTCCGGCAGTCTTGTTCCCTCCTTGTTTTGGGAACCAATTCCATGGCTCCCGTGAACACCATGGTAGATACTGGGCTGCTATCCAACATGCCCATGAAAGTCCCCAGCCATGAAGATAAAATCATTATCACTTGTCTTGGAGGTAACCTACAGAAGATTATCATAAAAGTGGTCCTTCTGTTTATTTGGTAGACCTACTTGTGGGGAGTAGGCTGATATAATTGTAGCTATACTATTCTGCAAGACTAGCCTGTGCTTCAGTACTCTATTGCATTCTCTAACTAGCTCTATAACCTTATCCACCCATTTCTCAGCAAGAAGTAAGCCCGCTCCACCTTCTCCTTTACTGTTACCTTCTCAGAAGAGTTTTTACTCCTATGTCTTGCCCATGAGGAACATGGCTGAAGCTCCTCTCTACCTGATCTCTTGGATGCACCTTACATCAACATGCCGCCTTTCAGATATATATATATATATATATATATATATATATATATATATATATATATATATTTAAAAAAAAATTTTTCTGTAGTTTCAGCTCAGAGCTGCCGCCAAGCTGATGCACCACCGTTTTGCTACACTGTTATTACTGAGAGCCTCCTCTAATATGTGGCACTTGGTGAAGAATGGAGTTTGATGTACCTACCCTCACTTGCACCTCTTGCCATGAGGTAGGTTCATCTGGGACTCTCGACAGGAAGAGGTCCATCTTTGATTTAAAAACACCTATATCTACTTTGTAAAGCTGTGGGCCCCTGAAACCCAGGCTGTTGCAGTAACTGGTCCTGAAGTGCGATGGCGTTGCTGGGATCTTTGGCACTATGCAGTGTCGTCCTGTTCTGGCATTGGTGTAGCTTTCAATGCCAAAATTTGGCACAGTTCCTTCAAGGATCTTCCAGATATATATTACTGCATACCTCTCCCACCTTCTCTCCAGGGAGTAGAGTCTTAGCTGTTTCAGCCTTTCCCGGTAGCTGAGCAGTTGCAAAGAGACGATCTTCTTTGTGAATCTTCTCTGGATTGCTTCAAGGTCCACTGTTAATTTCACACTGGTGGGTGACCATAGCTGTGAGCAGTAATCCATGCAGCCTAGGATGAATGTCACAGTGGTCAGTGGTCACCACAACAAGATAAACTTAATTATTAAACAAGTCCAGACAAGAAATATGTAACTTAGAATGTTAGATCAGAAATATTTCATCTTTTTCCTTGTGATATACTTAAATTTCACATGATTCCTTTTCACTTAAAGTAATATTCTCAACAGGATTTGGGACTGGAAGTTGAGCACTGAGTGGAGTTGGTCTCATTGATGGTGATACATGAAATATTTAATTAAGCTTGACTATTGTTTTCATCACTCACTACACAACTGAAACAATGTTCATAGCATTGAGTTATGAATAGTGTAAAGTTACATCAGTGGGATTAAAGATTAGATCACCACACACACACATATAGCAAGAAGTATTAGAATGATTTAAACAGTCCTGCAGTATCTTAATGACTTCAGTATTGGTGCAACCAGTGGAGTAAAACTCTGGTTACTTGGGATAGCCCTTGTATCCCTTTCTCACATGGAAAACACTACAATAATACGTTTGTAAAGTACCATCCACCAAATACTGCCCTGGGGTGAACTTCCCTTCACTTTCTTTAGCTACATTAGTTGGAGTAACATGCATAGGCATTTATAAGACTGACTTGGTACAGCTGTACACAGTTTTTTAATGACACATTCATCCATTCTGTAGTCTACAATATAAGTGGTTTCTGTTGTTTTTGTGGGTGGTGCATTTATTGTATTGGCATGGGTGACTTTATGTTTGTGAGAGATGGCTCACACGGATTGAGCTGTAAACAAATATAAAATTTGCACATGAGTTGATAGATTGAATGATATACATGTGTGTGTGTGTGCACAAACTTTAGCAGACACTAAATAGAAAGCAAACTAACATAATACTATACTATTGACCAAATTTTAAATATGTCATTTCTTATTCAGAAATGTGGTGCACAGAGACATTAGATATACGAGGGACGTTCAATAAGTAATGCCCCTGACCCACTTGCAGTTGTTTGATCTAGCTGAAATTTTTCATGTGTAATTATTTATATCTCTATAGATTAAGTGGCAAATTACAGCTCTGACCTAATTGTGGTTTCTGATTTACAGGTGTTTGAACTGAGTCAAGTGTGAAATGGAGCCTGTTGAGTGTCGAGCAGTGATCCGATTTTTGTATTTGAAAGGACGCACACCACGGGAGACTTTTGATGAAATGAAAGTAACTTTTGGTGATGATGCCCCATCATATGACCTTGCAAAACGCTGGCATCGTGAATTCCAACATGGTCGGAACTCTGTGGAAACAGCTCCCAGATCTGGTCACCCCTCTTCTGCCATTGATGAGGCATCTGTCCGTCAAATTGAGGCTGCCATTTTGGAATATCGACGCATAACTATTCGCCAAATAGCCCATGCGGTCAAGATTAGTACCGGGTCTGTGGAAACTATCATTCATGACCATTTGCGTATGCAAAAGGTGTGTGCCAGATGGATTCCCAGGTTGCTCACACCTTTCCAGAAGCAAGAACGCGTCGAGTGCTCGAGGATGAATTTGGAGATGTGCCAAGAAGATGAGTCAAAATTTTTCAAAAGACTGATTACACAGGATAAAACCTGGGTCCATCACTATGATCCAGAGACCAAAGCCCAGTCAATGCAGTGGAAGCACTGTGACTCACCTCCTCCAAAGAAGGCAAGAGTGCAGCCCTCCGCTGGCAAGGTCATGCTCACAGTCTTCTGGGACCAGGACGGAGTAGTGATGACAGATTTCCTGGCAAAGGGTGCCACAATTACAGGAGTCTATTATGCTTCACTTTTGAGGAAATTAAGAGAAGCTATCAAAATCAAGAGGCGGGGCAAGATCAGAAAAGGCATCCTCCTCCTGCAGGACAACGCTCCGGTCCACAACTCACGTGTCGCCAGATCAGAAGCACAGGCGTGCGGCTATGAACTCCTCTCCCATTCCCCCTACTCTCCTGACCTTGCACCCTCTGATTTTCACCTCTTCCCAGCCATGAAGTTGTTTTTGAAAGGAAAGCGTTTCCCAGATGATGCAGCCTTGATTTCTGAAGTTACGTCGTGGTCTTCTACAAAAACGGTCTCCAGAGCTGCATCAAACGATAGGAGAAATGCGTAACTCTGGGTGGTTCCTATGTAGAAAAAGACTAATAACTGTGCCAAGTTTCGTTGCTCTACTGCTATGGCAAGTGGGTCAGGGGCATTACTTATTGAACGCCCCTCGTATGTTCCCTGTGATGAGGTGGGGGTGTAGGAATGGCAGTTTGGATATTGCAAGGCCCAAACTGGAGGACTGACTAATTGTGGAATGCCTAACATCATGAAGTGTCCTCATTTAAATCTTTTAGACTTCTGCACCAAGAACGTCGTCAGTGAGAGGACTGGTCAGTTGTCCCTCGCAGTGCCCAGGGCTTGTTTAGAGCTTAGTAAGAGCATGTACAATATAAAGAAGTGACACTTGATCCTGATTTGCAATCCCATCAGGACAATCATTAGGTTGAGAGTATCTTATGAAGTATGGAATGTGTGTGCCCGTTTTCTTGGCGTATGTTCATTCCCCCGCCTATTTTCATGTTTTCGTTTTTCTTTGCGTTTAATTTTGTTCTTGGCTGCTTGGTGCAGCCTGTGTGTGTGTGTGCGCTTGCGTGCCCATGTGTGAGCGTGGGCGCGCAGCGAAATTGCGATAATTTACTGTTGACATCTGATGAAAAGATCAGAATTGTGCTCGTTCGTTTGCGTTGTTTCGTTTTCCCACAAACTTCCTTGTTGTCCGCGCACGCGCGCGTATGAGTGTGTGTTTGCTTGTGTGTGTGTGTGTTTGCTTGTGTGTAGATGTATGAAAGGTTTTATGTTTTGAAACAAAAAAAGTGAATGCAGTCGATTTCCTTTCGACAAACTGTAGTAGTAGTAGTGGTGGTTGTAGAAGTAGGTTTAAAAGAATTTCTTGAGACAAATCCGATATCAGTGTCATAATTGTGACGTTGTTGCTGGCGTCGTCATTGTTGTCGATACTAGTAGTAGTGGTGGGTTCTCTATTTCAGTGTCTATTACAAATAATACTATAACTATTTGAGATCATGTAGGTAGTAAAAACACTGCAGCTGCTGATAGTATCTACACTACGTAGTAGTAGCAGTAGTAGTAGTAACTTTCACTTTTCTGGAAGTTCAGTGTCTGGCAATAATAGGAACCACACAACGTTTATAACCGGCCGCGATTTAGAGAAACACGGATCTAAATTACATTTCAAGGTATGTTTTATTAAATGATTTTCAAAAATAACGAAAAAGTATTCACACACACACACTCATAATTGTTTCAATCATTGGACTTGGACCAAGTTGAGGAAATGCTTTGTTGCCCTCCACTACGACAGTGATTCCTCAATTTTCAGAAAAAAAATCTTTTTTATGAAATTTTCGACATAACTACAGATGTGTCCCTCCTCCGACTTTGTTGCTTCATAACTTCAAGAAAAATGGATACTTTTTAACAAAATTTTCAACAAACATCGCTTATATGCTGTGGATTCAGAGTTTATAGGGATTTAAGGGAAATAATTTTTCCGAGGGACCGGGGAGAGAAGTTTCGGAAAATTAATACGAGCCGACTTTTTTCCCTCATAATTTTCAGGAAAATGGATATCGTTTAATGAAATTTTATACAAATACCTTTCAAATGGCCTGGATTACGATTTTAAAGAGATTTGTGGGGAAATTTCTTTTCGAGGGCATAGGGAGAGGAGGTTCGAATCAGGAAGACCCTTTTCTTCGAAATGTGGTGGTAGGGTGGGGGACATCCTTTTTTTAGGAAAAAAGTTTTGAAAATTTTTTTGTACAACCCCCCCCCCCTCATCATTCCACTCCGGAAAGATTTTAACAAATAATTTTGGCACTTCAAGGCCATGGAATGAGCCATTTCGGTAATTAAAAAAAAATTATTGTTGATATTTTCTGAGGAAAAAGTGAGTGATTTAAGGGAGATTTGGCTGTTGTTTCTAGCACATTCTAACACCTTTCCTCGTTTCTTTCTCACTATCGAATATATTGATGTTTTTATACCCCCCCCCCCATAAATATAGTTATATACTATTAAAAAAATTTGAAAAATTATGATTTTTTTCTTTTTTTTTGCAACCTTACTCCTGGCCCCCGATTATTTCTGTTTATAATTTAAAATATTGGAAAGCCTGAAAAGGTCATTGCTGGCATTTATCCACTGTGATTTAAAAAAAGAGGTATGTAATAGCATACTTTTCTGTTAGAAAATGTTCTTTCTTACACACATACGGCTTCGCTTGAGTGAGGTGGGGGTAAGAATTTAAATTACCATTTTTTTGTTGCTTATATCCCACCAATGAACCACGCATGTGTTACCTGGGCATCCTCATTCTATGGTGTTTAATGGGAGAAAAATATTCGTTTCTACTCTAGGCACAAGGCCCGAAATTTTTTGGGGAAAGGGGCCAACCGATTACATCGACGCCAGTACACAACTAGTACTTAATTTATCGACCCCGAAAGGATGAAAGGCAAAGTCGACCTCGGCGGAATTTGAACTCAGAACGTAAAAACAGACGAAATACCGCTAAGTATTTCGCCCGGCGTGCTAACGTTTCTGCCAGATCGCCGCCTTAATGGGAGAAAAATATTGCAAAAGCATCAATACGGAGGGTTATCTTGGGAGGTGCTAGAAACAACAGCCAAATCTTCCTTGAATCGCACACAATTTTTTTTTCTTTTCTTTCTTTTTTTTTTTTTACCGAAAAAGCTCCTCTCATAGTTTTTAAGTTTTAAAAACTTGGCCAAAATCGGTCCGGAGTGGGATAGTGAGGAATGGGGGAGGGGGTGACAAAAAATTTCAAAACTTGTTTTTCTATTCAGTTTTCTGGAAGTTAGGAGACAACAAAGTCGAGGGAGGGAGGTATACCTCTGTAGTGATGCCAAATTTTCTGCAAATACCTTTCACAATGTCTAGATTCTCATTATACCGGAATTTCATGCGCTACGGCGTGGGGTGGGGGAAAAAGAAAATTGGTTGGTGCACACACACTGACATACATCATATATGTCTATAAAATGAAACTTGACACTGATGAAATTGTGATGTATGTCAGCATGCATGTGTGGCCATTCACTCGTTCTTTTTGTTTCACATTAAATTTCCATATAATTAGGCGGCGAGCTGGCAAAATCGTTAGCATGCCGGGCAAAATACTTCAGCGGTATTTCGCCTGCCTTTACGTTCTGAGTTCAAATGCCAGCGGGGTCGACTTCGCCTTTCCTCCTTTTGGGGTCGATAAATTAAGTACCAGGGAAACACTGGAGTAGATGTAATCGACTAGTCCCCTCCCCCAAAATTGTGCCTATATTAGAAAGAATTAAATTTCCATATAATTGGAACTTACATAATGTGAAAGATATTTGTAGAAAATTTCATTTCCTGTAAGTTATGGGTAATCCTTCGTTGTTGTTCTCAGAACTGTTAAAGTTTACAACTGTTCGTTAGTTTCCGTGAAAAAAATTTTCTTTATTTACTTTTGGTGTCGAAGCTGGAAAGTGAAAGCCGAAAGAGACTGGCGCGCGTGCGCGTGTGTATATGAAAGTGTCTGAAAGAGAATGGATATACATGTGTGTGTGTGTACGTGTATATGAAAGCGAATGGGTGTACGTGTGTGTGTGTGTGCAAGCGTGTTCAGCTTTATGTATTTGTATTCACTCACGCACACGACACGTACACCTGTTATCTTTCACATACGCTCACATTCTTTATTCTTTTCTTTTTTGTATGTGAGTGTGTGTAATAGAAACATACACAGGAAGTGGCAATCCTTCTTAGGATAGCTCACAGAAGTTTTGTATGAAGAGAATTTATTTTGGTACAAGTACCTTTATTTTTACCCTTCTTAATTCCAAAATAAGAAAAACTTGAATATACTTTCAAAATTGGGAACTGTATGTGTACAAGTGGGGTGGAAGTCGGGGTCAGTATGAACTCGCAAGAAAAACGTACGCATAAATATTGTATTAAAATAAATTATCTTTACATACCATGTTTGCAGTACTCTGCTCTCTTTGGAAGAGAAATTGAACTGAGTAGAGATAGAAAGGCAGAAGACACCAGACGCAACCAAGTAGAACGAGATACATAGCAGCCTTCTAAATTAAGGAAAAACCTATTTAGACTGATGCAAAGTTGTTTCCAAAGTATTGAATTGTACTACGTTCACGGGAGAATAAGATGATTGCTATTTCCATTACTCTCATCAACACACACACACACACACGCACACACACATAAGCGCAACATTTAGTTCTCGGACAGATATCTAAACTAGCAGAGATACACGGCGCTGCTCGGCATTAAAATGGCACACTTTCTTTTATTGTTTAATCGTTTCATTTACGTGACTGCGGACATATTGGAGCACCGCCTTTAGACGAATACATCCATCGAAGGGTTTATTCGTTGTGAGCCTAGTACTTATTCTATCGGTGTGTTTTGCCAAACGGCTAAGTTACGGGGGCGCAAACACAGCAACATCGATTGTCAAGCGATGGTGGGGGTACAAACACAGGCACATACATATACGACAGTCCTCTTTCAGTTTCCGTGGACGAAACCCACTTACAAGGCTTTGGTGGGCCTAAGGATCTATCTATCTATCTATCTATCTATCTATCTATCTATCTATCTATCTATCTGTCTGTCTGTCTGTCTGTCTGTCTGTCTGTCCTGGGTCGACCTTGAGTGACTTCAACACAACCCAAGCATTCTAAAGGGGATTAGTGGAGGGGAGGTACGACGACGAGCTCGGGGCGAACCTGGGCGTCGACGAAGAATACCTGACCCGCCTGTTCAGGACGACTGTCGGGCCAGAGCCCATGGACAACTTCCAGAGATCCCTGGCCTGGCAGTGCTACCGAGAAGCGCTACCCGTTCGGGATAAGCTCTACAGACACGGCTCGAGATACACGGGGCCGAGATGCGGTCAGAGCGACGAAACCATTCTACACGCACTCGTGTATTGTTCAACAATTTCCGACCTGTGGGCTTATGTCGAACAACTGCTGTCACGTGTGGGGCGGGTCAGTTTATCAGCAGAGTCTATCGTCAATATTGTCATGTCTCCTTCCTTCGAACGGGAAGGAAGAGCTATTTTTATCATCCTTGTGGCTATGGCGAAAGAATGTATCTGGTGGACGTGTCTGAAAGGATTGGAGACAAACACTTTCCTCTCTGGTCAATCTCTCATCAACTTCTTCAAGTATCACTTGAAAAGGAAAGTGAGAGTAGAGGGGCAAGTTTTGTCTAGCGAATGTTTTAAGAAACAGATGGGTGAATGTAGCAAGGATGGCACGTATGAATGACGAAGCCACCTTGAGCATAATTCTATGAACCCGGAAATTTAAAACAGAGGGTTACCTACTTGCAAACAAAATGGGGTAACATGTAACAATATTGACCGAGGTTACTGTGGTCTTTTCCATAGGCTTTTCTTCCCATGGATAAACCTTATCTGCTTCCCCCTTTACACCTTACATCATGACACTGTGATACACGATCCCTATTGATCGTTTATTTTTTCTTTTGTTTCTTTTTTTCTTCTTTCCCTTTTAAAATCCCTTCTGATCGAAAACCTACCCCACCTTTTTTTTTTTCCCTAAAAAGAAAAGCTCTACTTTGTAATCTGTCCCGTCTGTGTGCAGCCCTGTGTGGCTAATAAAGAAGCATCTGTCTGTCTGTCTGTCTGTCTGTCTGGATAGATGGATGGACGGACGCAAGTCAAATGGGCTCCAAGTAAGTTGGTAGTTTTCTACGTTTAAAATTGTTGATTGTCAAACATTTTATGTCTAAAAGGTGTACAACAACACCCAATCCATACTTTCATTAACATCCACACAAAATTTCAGCCTTTGTGGTCAAAATTTTAAAAAATTCTCAAAGGCTTTGTGGTTTTATTTTAGCCATTTTTATTTTCAAAAATGGCTACTGGTCACTGTGAGGCCAAACCGCAAGTCAAACGTGACACCGAAACAAAAGAGCAAAATTCCCTGCTACTAAACGCTGAACCTGACAGTTTGAACGACACTAACACCACCACCGCCATCAGCATCAGCAACAACAACAAAATCAATGTCACCGCCACCAATAATTCCACCATCAACACTGACACCCTCCTTGACAATGCCTACGACGTTGATTTTCCTATACTGCCTTCACCACAATTTCATGAAGGAGGAGAAAAAGGGGAAAAGCAACACCGCCACACAAAAACTGGTAAACAACCCGACTTCACAGCCATCTATTACTACTACTATGAACGACTGACACAGGCATCACCACCAACACCACCACTACCTCCACAAAAAAACACGACAAATTTCGCGGAAGCAATATGACCGAAACAGAGAATTTTAAAATTTACTGCACAACAAATACAGGAGACAAAATCTTTACTCACCAAAGAAGGCGACACAATACACCTAAATATTCCACGCAACATTTTGGAAGAAGCACAAAAGAAGACCATCATCTACGAAATACTCAACACCAAAACAAAGAAACCAGAAAGCCCAGCTACAGAAAAGATTGAGAAGTGCCTCGCTTCTGTGTGGAAGTTCCGAAATTATGTGAATTGGGGGTGTTAAATTTGCTACCATATGGAAGAACTAGCAAAGAAGTTTTTGACGTTTACTCTGCGCACAGACCAGGTAACAATGGTACCTAGCTATCTTGGGCGCAGAGTAACGAACATAACAATAAACAATGTGCCTCCAGAATTGGATACCCAGTGGCTGGTATTGGCCATCTGCTTTGATATAGAAGAAGCAGATATTTTAGAAATCGCCGACATTCCAGAGGAAAGCTGGACTGGTAAAAACCTTGAAATATTGCTTCAAATCTCCCAAGAAGCAATAAATAATTTACCAACCAGTGTTCAACTGACAAAAGACCATAAATTGTATGTAGTGGTGGAGGACAGGAGGCCAAGATGCTATTTGTGCAACACTGAGGCACACCTCAGATATGATTGCCCAACTGCTGCCAGAAATAGGCAACATTAACCACTCCCAAAACCTGGAAGAAAACCTCTACTACCCACACCACCTTCAACGCAAAAGACAGGAAAAACAGCAGACGATGCAAAAACTGTTTCACCCTCACCAACCACATCACCAAGAAGAGAAACAATACCATCACAATTACCTTCGACATCGCAACCAACTAGAGAAACAACACCAACACCAGCACCAAGAACAACAACCAAGAAAACAAATAACAATGACGAAAAGACAAATTCTGCCCCTAATACACCAACAACACAAACATCACACAAAACAACAACACCTTCTACAAACACACATATAGATGCAAACGCTTCTGATTCATCAGACTTTTCGTCTAACGAAGAAAGTTCAACAGAATGGCAAATAGCCACAGAGGGTAAAAGGAAAAGACCCCAAAAAACCACGAAACAAGCAAATGCAGGTAAAGCAGGGAGATATATAACTCCTGACAGTCCCTTACTTTGCAAAAACACGCAAACAACTAACAGCAATAGACACAGAAAATACAAAACTAATGAACCACATCGAATCTAACACAAGCATTTGTGAAGATGACTATAAACTGAATAACCATCCACGCACAACACCACCGACACACATAAAAATAGTACACGTCACACAAATGCAGCACCACACACTCAAAACCCTCTTTCCAAATGTAGTCGGGGGATACCAGAAGTATTTATTAAAAAAACTTTTTAAGACATCCCCAAAGAGGAGGAAACTACTCAAACTTTCTAAACAAGTAAGTAACCTTCCCTCTCGTCTCTTTCACTGTTGTGTGTGAAACACAAATTTTCGACCATCCATTATGCTTAAAGTAGGTTGTGTGAATGTGCATGGCTTGGCGTCGGCTTGGAAGCAAGGATACCTTCTAAATGATATCAAGTCACTGAATGTGGATATAGTAGCTATCAGTGAAACCAGACTCAGCAAGCCGCGGGCCCTCGCGTCCATGTTTGGCGATCAATTCGACATTTATTTTTCTCCCTGTCTGCCGAACATGGGTGGTGGAGGTACCACGGTGCTTTTTCGAAAGAGTTTAAATGTAAAAGTAAGATCAATATTCCTAGACCCGGAGGGTAGGCTGGTTGTCTTGGACGTGGATGGCAGAAATGGGTGTGCATTCCATCTGATGGCAGTGTATGCACCGTCCTTAACGGGTCGGGCGAATTTCTTCAGACGTCTAGAGGTTTTCCTGGGAACGTCTCGACCTTTATTGTTAGTAGAGGATTGGAACGCTACCTTGGACACACATCTAGAGTATGTGGGAATGGATTGTAAGAGAAGGGGATGTAAGTGCTTCAAAGACCTACTCAGATGTTTCCATTTGTCTGACAGGTTCCAACTCGACCATCCAAATGTGCTAACGTGGACTTGGACAAACCGCGTCGGATTGTCGAGATCGTATCTAGAGTTCTATGCAGGACAGAGGATAAGGATAGTGTAGGATGTCCACAATTTAAAATAGTCAGCTATACAGATCACAAATTTGTGACGTGTACGCTCGACTTAGATAAGACACATAGGCAGAGTCCCGGTTACTGGAAACTGAACACGTCGCTCTTAGCACAGCAGGTTTACAGGAACCGGATTAACAAGTTAATAAGAGGACATTAACGGGAGCCATCGTTAACAACTGCTGGTGGTTTGCCCTGAAAATGGCAATCAAATCGGAATCAATTAGGTTTAGCAAGGAATTAGCGATAGATCAAAATAGTGTAGAGGGAGACTTAGTTAAGAAACTAGAAGAGGCACTTACAACTGGCAGTGCAACCAACGTGCTGGCTGCGAGGATGGCCCTTGACCAACACCTCAACGCCAAACACGAAGGTTGCGTCGTCAGAGCTAAAATGCGTGCCTTGAGGAACGAAGGGATCGAAGCTGCGCGAGAGGCCCGGGTAGCGGAGGCGCAACGTGGCAACAGAGCCACCATTCGGTCTCTAATAGATCAACAGGGATGCAATTTACTTGAACCTGAAAGGATGTGTGAGGCTATTCAACAGCACTTTGCTCGACTGTTTGGTGCGAGTGGTGGGTCGGAACGCAGGATGGACTTCAGTGCCTACCTGACAGGCCTGCCGCGGCTCTCGGCAAGAGAAGCAGTGTTGTGAGAGACCCATCACAGCTGCCGATGTATGGGATGTGATGGCAGGCTGTGCGAGGGATAAGTCACCAGGTTTGGATGGTCTAATGTCAGACTTGTTTGGCGACCTCTTGGCATCCGTCTACTGCAACTGGCAACATAACGGGAGAATCCCTGGTTTCGTGAGCCGAGGTGCAGTGACGTTGCTGAAGAAAGACCCAAACAAGGGGAATTTTATAGATAATTTCAGGCCCATCACTCTGCTCAACGCAGATTTGAAAATTTTGGCCAAAGTAATAGCTGAGAGGTTGGCGCTTGTCATCGAGAAACTGGTCAACAAGGCGCAAACATGCGCCGTGCCAGGCAGAACCATCCATGACAACCTCCATCTGATGCGCTACATCGTGGACAGAGTAGTTAAAGTTCTGGCATGGGTGGGGCACTGATCAATTTGGATCAGTCTAAAGCTTTTGATAGGATCGACCATCGGTACAGGGCGGCTAGCTTCGGTCCCGTCTTCTGCGGTTGGATCGCTGCCTTGTATAGCGGCATCCGATCGGTAATTCAGGTCAACGGTCAGCTGTCGAAACCGTTTGACATCACGCGTTCGGTCCATCAGGGACATCCCCTATCTGCGCTTCTGTGTGTATTGACTCTCAAGCTGCTACTGCTGAAGCTGGTGACACTGAGGGGCATCCCATGGGAACTGGGTTGCGGAACGAGCGTGTCGGCATATGCGGATGATGTCACCGTCATAGTGTTGCGCGAAAAGCACATTGAGATGTTAGGCGAGACACTAAAAGAATACGAAACGGTGACGGGAGCGAAAATTAACCCGAAAATGTCAGTGGGTTTGCTACTCGGCACCTGGAGAAGCAAGCCCATATCGCCCAACAGTGACTCAGCAGTGGGACGATGGACGGACGGACCGGTTAAATTGCTCGGGGTCTGGTTCAGTCTGGACCTCCAAATGGATAAGAACTGGGACGAGATCACGAGTAGAGTGGTCGCTCTCAGCCAAACATGGGCCGAGAGAAAGCTGTCTCTAAAAGGTCAGGCGGAGGTGGCTAATGCGTATATTGCATCAATCATCGATTACCGCCTGACCGTCGTGCCTTGTTCCAATGGAACCATCTAGAAATAAGAACGCATGCTCTTCCACTTCCTGTGGAAGGGTGGCATTCTGATGATGAGGCGATCCATTTGCTGTCAACATCCGTTAAATGGAGGACTGGGCATGCCGTGTTTAATGATGCGCTGAGACTGCGGCATCTCTGGAACTTCATCGACGACGGTGAACAGGTGTGGGTGCCATTTGTGAGGCACGCCTTCCCGCAGCTTGTCTCACTGACCGAACTGCAAACATGGATCAGAAAGAGACCGAAACTGGGCGATTGGCACTGAGAGTGTCGCCAAGCTCTACAGCAGCTCTGCCGCCCGGGATCAATCTTGTGCAACTTCCAAATGACCAACGCGTTCTATAGAGGTCTAGTGGAGGGGAGGTCCGACGACACACTCGGGGAAAATCTGGGCATCGACGAAAAATTCCTAACCCGCCTGTTCGGGCCAGGGCCTATGGATAACTTCCAAAGATTCCTGGCTTGGCAATGCTTTCGAGATGCACTACCAGTTCGAGAGAAGAGCTGCAGACACGGTTCGACCTGCCCGAGATGCCGTTCTGCATGCACGCATGCAGTGTCCAGATATTTCAGAGCTGTGAACCTTCGTCGAACAGCTGGTATCGCGTGGGTGACGGGCCCACTAATCAGCCGAGTCTATCGTGAATATTGTTCTGCCACCTTCTTTTAAACAGGAAGGGAAAACGTTTTTTGTAACACTGATAGCTATGGCGAAAGAATGCGTGTGGTGGACGTGTTTGGAAGGCCTACAAACAAATACTTTCCTCTATGATCAGTCTCTCGTCAACTTTTTCAAGTAACACTTGAAAAGGAGGATGAGAATAGAGAGGAAAGTATTGTCGAATGAAAGTTTCAATAAAAAATGGGTTAATGTGGCAAGAATGGTCAGTATGAAAGACGACAACATTTTAAGCATAAATCTATAACAAAAAGAGAAAACGAGAGGAAAGTTTCTTACTCTTACGGACATTTTGAACTGCCTGAGGTCTTTTTTTTTAGGGGTTTTTCTTTCCAAGGCTACACCTAAACTGTAAACAATATCGTTTCCCCGCCACTTTTTTTGGAACTTTATATATATATGTCTTTCCTTTTTTGTACATAACACAGCTCAACGATCCCTATTGATTGGACTTTTTCTTTTATGTGTCCCTCCCATCCCACCTTGAAAAGAAAAACATTGTATTTCGTCTATTTTCTGTGTTTATCCCTGTGTGGCCATAATAAAAACATTATCTATCTATCTATCTATCTATCTATCTATCGAACCTGGACGTCGACGAGGAATACCTGACCCGCCTGTTCAGGACGACTTTCGGGCCATAGCCCATGGACAACTTCCAGAGATCCCTGGCCTGGCAGTGCTACCGAGAAGCGCTACCCGTTCGGGATAAGCTCTACAGACACGGCTCGAGATACACGGGGCCGACCTGCCTGAGATGCGGTCAGAGCGCCGAAACCATTCTACACGCACTCGTGCAGTGTCCAACAATTTCCGACCTGTGGGCTTATGTCGAACAACTGCTGTCACATGTGGTACAAGTCAGTTTATCAGCAGAGTCTATCGTCAATATCGTCATGTCTCCTTCCTTCGAACGGGAAGGAAGAGCTATTTTTATCATCCTTGTGGCTATGGTGAAAGAATGTATCTGGTGGATGTGTCTGAAAGGATTGGAGACAAACACTTTCCTCTCTGGTCAATCTCTCATCAACTTCTTCAAGTATCACTTGAAAAGGAAAGTGAGAGTAGAGAGGCAAGTTTTGTCTAGCGAATGTTTTAAAAAAAGATGGGTGAATGTAGCAAGGATGGCATGTATGAATGACGAAGCCACCTTGAGCATAATTCTATGAACCCGGAAATTTAAAACAGAGGGTTACCTACTTGCAAACAAATGTGGTAACATGTAACAATATTGACCGAAGTTACCGTGGTCTTTTCCGTAGGTTTTTCTTCCCATGGATAAACCTTATCTGCTTCCCCCTTTACACCTTACATCATGACACTGTGATACACGATCCCTATTGATCGTTTTTTTCTTTTCTTTTGTTTGTTTTCCTTTTTTTCTTTTCTTTTTTTCTTCTTTCCCTTTTGATCGAAAACCTACCCCCTCCTTTTCCCCCTTCTCCTTCCCCCCTCCTTTTCCCCCCTCCCAAAAAAGAAAAGCTCTATTTTGTAATCTGTCCCATCTGTGTGCAGCCCTGTGTTGCTAATAAAGAAACACATCCATACATCCAGGCAGGCAGGCAGGCAGCATGTCTGTTAATTATTAGTAATAATGTAGCAGAACTTCTGTCCGGGACTGGAACTAAAGATACATCCTAAACTGCTGGATTCTATCATTCCAAGAACCTAGTAGCCTTGACGATAATGACCACATTGGTATTTCCTGTGTATGAACTTGGATTCATCCACTTCTACAATAACACCATGTCCTCCAACTTTCACCACATGGCACAAATATCATGGATGGGACCGAAACCAGCCACTTTAAGGACAGCCTCCAAGTAGTAATGGTCTACCCTATCGAAGGCTTTTGATTGATCCAAATTGATCAGCGCCCCACCAATGCCAGGATCCTTAACTACCCTGTCTATGATGTAGCGCATCAGATGGAGGTTGTCATGGATACTCCTACCTGGCACGGCGCATGTTTGCGCCTTGTCGACTAGTTTCTCGATGACAAGCGCCAACCTCTCGGCTAAAACCTTGGCCAAAATGTTCAAAAAAGCAGAGTGATGGGCCTGAAATTATCTATGACGTCCTCCTTGTTTGGATCTTTCTTTAGCAGTGCCACTGTTCCTTGCTTTACAAAGGCGGGGATACTCCCGTTTTGCTGCCAGTTGCAGTAAACAGCTGCCAAGATGCCTCCAAACAAGTCTGGCATACAACAATAAAGTTCGTAGGGCAGACAATCCAAGCCTGGTGACTTGTCTCTCATGCAACCTGCCATCGCATCACGTACGTCCGCGGCTGTGATGGGTTTTTCACAACACTCCGCCTCTCTTGCTGAGAGTCGTGACAGGCCATGCAGGTAGGCACTAAAGTCCACTCTGCGTTCAGCCCCACCAGTTGCCCCAAACCGTCGGGCAAAGTGTTGTTGAAAAGCCTCACACATCCCTTCAGGCTCAAGTAATTCGCGCCTCTGTTCATCTGTAAGTGACCTGATGGTGGCTCTGTTGCTTTGTTGCGTCTCCACCACTTGGGCCCCTCGGACGGCTTCAACTCCTTCGTTCCTCAGAGCACGCATCCTAGCTCTGACAACGCATCCTTCGTGTTTGGCGTTGAGGTGTTGGTCGAGGGCCAACCTCGCTGCCAGTACGTTGGACGCGATGCCAGTTCTAAGTGCCTCTTCTAAATTCTTAACTAAGTCTCCCTCTATTCTATTTCGGTCTAATGCTAGGGCCATGCTGTACCTAACCGATTCTGCTTTAATTGCTTTCTTTAGAACATACCACCATCTGTTGTTGATTATGGCACCCGTCAAAGCTCTCTTTACTGATGTGCTAATCCGGTCCCTGTAAGCCTGGTGTGCCGTGAAAGACGCGTTCAGCTTCCAGTAACCAGGACCCTGCCTCTGTGTCTTATCTAAGTCAAGTGTACAAGTCACAAATTTGTGGTCTGTGTAACTGACTATATGGAATTGTGGACAACCTACACTATCTTTATCTACTGTCCTACAGAATACTCTAAGTACAATCTGGACGACCCGATGCGGTTGCTCCATGTCCACATTGGCACATTCGGGTGGTCCAGTCGGTACCTGTCAGATAGTTGGAAACGTCTGAGCAGGTCTTTGAGGCATTTGCATCCCCTCCTATTACTACCTCTGCCCACGTAGTCTAGATGTGTGTCCAGGGTGGCATTCCAATCCCCCACTAAAAGTAAAGGTCGAGACGTACCCAGGAAAACCTCTAGACGTCGAAAGAAATCTGGCTGGCCTGTTAAGGACGGTGCATAAACTGTTATCAGTCGAAAAGCACAGTCATTGCTGCCATCGACATCCAGGACTACCCTCCAGGTCTAGGAAAATTGCTCTTACTTTGAAGTCCAGACTCTTCCGGAGAAGCACCGCAGTGCCACCTCTGCCTATTCTCGGTAGACACGGAGAAAAATAAATGTCGAAATGTGTGCCGAACATGTGCTGGAGTGCCTGCAGGCTGTGGAGTCTGGTCTCACTGATGGCCATGATATGCAGATTTTGTGTCTTGATGTCGTTTAACAGGTAGCCTTGTTTCCAAGGCGACACCAAGCTACGCACATTTATACTGCCTATTTTGAGCATATTCCAATTGAAAGTTGTGTTTTACACACGAAAGAAGATGAAAAAGAAAGAGAGAGAGAGAAAGTCACTTACTGTCCGAAAGTTCTTTGTTCCTCATCTCACAGCCTTCTCCCAGAAGGTTTTTTTACAGTTATTTCGACAAATATTTTTGAAATCTCCCAACTGCATCAGGGTAGAGAGATTTTAGGATGCTGTGTGTGTTATGTGTATGATTTTAATGTGTTGTGGTGGTGTCGTGCGTGGGTGATTCTTTGTTTTGGTATCATTTTCGGTTGTGTTTGTGGTTGACCTAATGTATTCCATTAGGTCGGTGTTGTGGGTGTTTATGACTGTCAACATTGTTGGGGGGTTTGGTGGTAGTGTGTTTGTGTTGATGTGTTTGTTTTCTGCGGATGTTTTAGTTTCCGGGAGTGGTAAACCTCCCTGCTTTGCTTGTCTGCTTCTCTGAGATTGTTCCCACATCATTTCAGTGGGAATCACAGTGTAAGTTTTGACTCCAATCATGTTACACTCCACACAAACATGGTGGAAGGAGTGTAGAGTCACGTTAAGAGCATGCATAAACACACACACACATAACTAACTTGTACATTATATATATGCAAAGCTTTTCTCAAGTTTAAAATGCAAAATTGTTTTTGTTATTTACATTCTATATCTGATGCTATATTCCTGGTAAGACAGCTGCAGGAGAAATACGTAGCCAAAGATAAGCCCCTGTACCTGGCTTTTGTTGACATGGAGAAAGCCTTCGACAGGGTCCCCCGATCCCTTATCTGGTGGTCAATGAGGAAACTAGGGATAGATGAATGGTTAGTGAGAGCTGTGCGGGCCATGTATAAGGACGCTGCTAGTAGGGTGAGGGTTGGAAACGAGTACAGTGAAGAATTCCGGGTAGAGGTAGGGGTCCACCAAGGCTCAGTACTCAGTCCCCTCCTATTTATCATAGTCCTCTAGGCAATAACGGAGGAATTCAAGACAGGATGCCCCTGGGAGCTCCTCTATGCTGATGACCTTGCTCTAATTGATGAGTCGCTATCAGAACTGGAGGAGAAGTTTCAGGTGTGGAAACAAGGATTAGAATCGAAGGGCCTTAGAGTCAATCTAGCTAAAACCAAAGTCGTAATCAGTAGGAAGGTAGACAAATCACAAACGCCTTCAGGTAGATGGCCCTGCTCGATCTGTAGAAAAGGTGTAGGTAGAAACTCTATAAGATACACCAAGTGTAAGCTATGGACACATAAGAGGTGCAGCAATGTCAAAGGAAGGCTAACTAGGAAGATGGTTTTTGTATGTGGCAGATGCTCAGGAACAATAAACACTGAAAATGCTCTGAGACCAACTTCCGTCACTTTCCAGGGAGAAAAACTAGAAATAGTTGATAGTTTCCGTTACCTAGGTGACCAAGTCAGCAGCGGGGGTGGGTGTGCTGAAAGTGTAACTGCTAGAGTAAGAATAGCTTGGGCAAAGTTCAGAGAGCTTTTACCTCTGCTGGTGACAAAAGGCCTCTCGCACAGAGTGAAAGGCAGACTGTATGATGCGTGTGTACGAACAGCCATGCTACATGGCAGTGAAACATGGGCCGTGACTGCTGAGGATATGCGTAAGCTTGCAAGAAATGAAGCCAGTATGCTCCGATGGATGTGTAATGTCAGTACTCATACTTGGCAGAGTGTAAGTACCTTGAGAGAAAAGCTGGACCTAAGAAGCATCAGTTGTGGTGTGCAAGAGAGACGTTTGCGCTGGTATAGTCATGTGGCGAGAATGGATGAAGATAGTTGTGTGAAAAAGTGCCACACCCTAGCTGTTGAGGGAACCTGTGGAAGAGGCAGACCCAGGAAAACCTGGGATGAGGTGGTGAAGCATGACCTTCGAACTTTAGGTCTCACTGAGGAAATGACTAGAGACCGAGACCTCTGGAAGTGTGCTGTGTGCGAGAAGACCCGGCAGGACAAGTGAGTCCATAACCCGTGGCCTTCTATATGGGATGGAGCCAGCCTACGTATGCATACCTTCCCTTCTTGGGACACAAAACTCTACTTGTGAAGACCTGTTGAGGCAAGTGAGGATCAGAATCGAAATCGATCAATGGAAATTGCAGATGTCTTACCAGTGCCGGTGGCATGTAAGAGAACCTTCCGTTTCGCGACCGTTGCCAGCACCGCCCCGACTGGCCTCGTGCCGATGGCACGTAAAAAGCACCATCCATTCGTGTCCATTGCCAGCCTCGCCTGGCCCTCATGCCGGTGGCACATAAAAAGCACCATCCGTTCGTGGCTGTTTGCCAGCTCTGTCTGGCACCTGTGCGGGTGACACGTAAAAAGCACCCACTACACTCACGGAGTGGTTGGCGTTAGGAAGGGCATCCAGCCGTAGAAACACTGCCAGATTTGACTGGGCCTGATGAAGCCTTCTGGCTTCACAGACCCCAGTAGAACCGTCCAACCCATGCTAGCATGGAAAACGGACGCTAAATGATGATGATGATGATGATTCTAACAATGGAACTTTGCATCTTTATTAGAAATCAGTTTCTGCCTCTGATAAATTTAAATAATTAAAATTAGAATAGAAACATACATGCACGCACTCTCTCTTTCTGTCTGTCTCTCTCTCTCTCACACATACACTCACATGCACGCACTCTCTCTTTCTGTCTGTCTCTCTCTCTCTCACACATACACTCACATGCACGCACTCTCTCTTTCTGTCTGTCTCTCTCTCTCTCACACATAAACACTCATACATACAAAAAAGAATTATGTATGCATATGTGCAGATTTGAATGTTTTGTTTAATGTATATATTCTCATGCATATATTTGCATATTTAGGCATGCTCATTTATATATTTAAATGATAAACTTGTGGAAAGTTTCACAGATTTTTACAGTTCCTGTGATGGATTGGATCTGTAGTCTTCAAATTAGCTTTCCCCTTTCTGGTTTTGAGAAGCCTAATTTTTCAAGATTGGTATTTAGGCAATGTTACACATCCCAGGGCTCCAATAATTACAGGTATAAACCTGAACTTGTAATCTTAATTGAGTAACTGCCGATTTCTCAATATGTATGTCTGTCTGTCTGTCTGTATGTATGTACATCTATATGAAAGATAATCAGTGTACAAGTGTCTTTGCATGCGTGTGTGAGTGAATACAAATACATGAAACTGAACACGCTTACACATAGACATACACACACATGTACACCCATTGGCTTTCATATACATGTATACACACACACACACACACTCATTATCTTTCATAGATACATACATATATACTTGGGTGCCTCTCTTTCCTCTTTAACTTTCCAACTTCAAAGCAAATGTCGCCTTCAGCATGTCATGAAACTAAAAGTAAATAAATATAAATTTTTCACAGAATGTAACAAACAAACAGCTGTAAACATTGATAGTTCTAAGACCCAACAACAAAAAATTACCAAGTTATGAAGAAACAAAGTCACAGGGACATGTTTGTATAGGTATGCTGAGTAATACACACACTCACACACACACATATGTAGGCACACCTACACAAGTGTGCCCTCAACAAACTTTGTTTCCTAATAAACAATGATATTTTTTAATGAATTTTTTTACAAATACCTTTCATATTTTGTTGATTACGATAAGATAAGAACTTAATGTAAAAGAAAAATTGGTTGGTTCACAAAATGATCTACAAAATTAACTCTTTCATTACCAACCCAGCTGAAACTGCCTCTGACTCTGTAGTACAAATGTCTTGTTTTCATAAGTTTTGAATTAAAGTCTTCCACCAAACCTTAGTTCCAATTTATGTTCCTAACACTAGCTGAATGTTAAGTTATTTTGCTAAATTCTTTGTTATATTTAAATTAATTGAAAGAAACACAGCATTTCAAAATAAATACAGTAATGAAAGAGTTAAATTTGAAATTTTGAGAAAATTGTGATATGTCAGTATATATGTATATATATATATATTGTAAAAAGTGGACCAACCCCTCCAGATATGTCAAAATACCAGTTCTAAAATATAATTTATCTGTAATTAGTGATACTTCTGTGACAAAATTCACTTACTGTAGCATCCTATTTAAGGCATCTGCCTCAGGCTCATTGACAAAAGTTAAGCCTGTTGAAATAGTTCCGATCATCCGTGGGAAGTCACACAAGCTCCAAAAATGGAGTAATATTCTTTGCTAGAGCTTATTGACACCTATCCCTATTCATATTGGTTCTGACTCTAAGAATAATGGTAATGTAGAACCTGTACAGCCCAAGAAAACCAATGTTTGTTAAAAGTAGAAACCATCATTGCAATACTCAAAAGATTTCTCTTGCAAAAAGTAAAAGATTTCTTGAATATTGGTTAGATTTATTGAGAAACCATACGTGGCTTTATTTCTCTCAGACTCTCAGGTGAATTGGCCTGTTCTGAAGCTTACAAAAGCAGTATCCTTCACAAGTCTAATGCTTCATCCACATCCCTGTTGGAACTAATCCAGATTGGAGAGCAAAGAAAATACTCACTAAAGACAAGTAAATGAGGATGGAAGACAGAAAAGAAATGAGAGATGAAGAAAAGCATTTACGTAAACGCAGACTGTCAAATCCCTTGAGCAATGCAGCTTGGTTGAGGTATTTTGGAAAGCAGCTTTCTGTTGGCTAAACTTTCAAACTATGGAAACCGAACAAAATGATATATACACAATATAGAAGCACCAGTGTTAAGGAGCAGTGGCTCCCAATAAGAAATGGCTCCAACTCTGACCATGGTGACTAGCCAACCGATGCCAACATGGCAAGTGGACATAAACTGAATATGATGATGATGAATATTTGTGTTGTGTGTATAAAGTGACAGAGTACAGTGAAACAATGAAATTGCTGTGGAAAGTGGAATATCCAACTTTTCAGACAGAGTTCTTTAGAATAAAGTTGACAGAAAGGAAATAAAAGAAAGACAGCAGAGTTTTACATCCTCTGTTTTTGAGAAACTTGTTGCAATTCTGTGTGTGTGTGTGTGTGTGTGTGTGTGTGTGTGTGTGTGTGTGCAGGCATGCACATGTTTGATGGTATAGACTAAGATACCTTACTTGAAAGCAAAGGTTGGTATCAAGAAAGACATCTAGCATAGAATACTGCTGCCTTAATACTCTAGCATAGGAAAAGCAGATATAAAATAATGAGGATGATGATAATGATTGTATATTATAAAAGTGAGTTATTCATTATCAGCAATTTTTCTATAGCCCTAACCTCACTATATTTGGTCTCTTGGTAGCCACTCTAGTTCAGGTTTCTTCATGAAATGTTCATAATTTCAGGAACTGTCTTGCTAAGGTATGCAAAAACAAAAATAAAAGCATCATTAGCGTAACTCCTGAACATGAAGTGCTGATGTCTCTCTCTATAACAGAAGCAAAGGACAATTCAGTAAGTACATTGATGCCTGAAAGTAAAGCACAGACCTGAGAGGTAATAAACCACATGTAGAACCGAGCATAGAGTACCAACAAATTTTTATCACCTCCCCTTGAAGGTTGACTTCCTGTAATCTATACCAAGTATCTTCTACACAAAAGACAGGCAGCATTAACTGACAGTAAGTGTAGGCTATGAGAACTGAAGATCATAATTATACCATTAGATATGTCTAAGAATATCTCAGGAGACTGTCTTATGGTATGATATGGTAACCAGAAGAATCCGGAATAGTGTGAGAAAGAAAAATATAACAAATAAGATGAAAATATTGAGATTGATGAATGAAAAGGAAAACTGGTGGAAGTTAAGATTAAAAACAACCAACTCAGTGTTTGCCACAATTTAAAAGCATATCTATTGTGGAGGTCAGTTGCTTATTTGAGATTAATGTAATCAGAAAACTACAAGGGAAAAAGAGACATTTGTAGTTCTGAACCAGTCCCTAAATAATAAACATATCTGTGAACCAGTCCTTAAATTAAATCATTTTTAGCTTTACAATTTTTATTAATGGAGCAATATAATATATATTAGTTTGCCTGAATTAAAAGATAGCTCAAGCTGGATTACTGGAGAAAGGGAACATGGTTCCACAATTCATACATTTCATGCTACTTAAATTGAAAAATCTGCACAGAGTATGAGACAAAGAACAAGAACTCACTTTTTGTTTCATATCTTATCCTTACAAGCTTTCCAATGGGCAGGTAATTGATTACAATAAAGTCTAAGACATTCAATTGAGTAGGTAAAAATATAATGTATGTATGAATGTACTCTTTCTCTTTTTAACTTGGAATAAATTTTGACTGGTCACATACTTGATAGTAAGATTGTGAAGGAAAGATTCTTGTTTTATCCATTGTTCTGTAAACCTCCAGAAGGTCTTGATATCATGATCATTTTTGCATTGTAGTTGTTTATAGTTCTAGATATCATGATCATTTGTTGTGTATGGATTAAGGATTTGCATTCTCTCCTCAAGAACTCAAGTTCAGCCATACTTTGCTACAAATGAGTTGGTATGTATCTCGTTGCTCCAATGAAAATAGGTGTGAAACTGAAAGTGTATCTTGGGAACTGGATTTGCAAGCTCCTTATCAATAATAGTCCATAGGTGTCCTCTTTCTTTTCTGTTTTACTAACCACATCGGGATCCAGAGGGTAGCTGATTTCTGCAATAGAACATATCTTTCTGTTTTGGTCCCATATAGCAATATCTGGCTGGTTGTGTTTTAACTTGATGGCTGTTTTAATTTATAAGATCCACCAATATTCTTTCGACCCATAAGTCTCAAAATGGTCAACTTTGTCTGTAGGTGTTTTCTTGTATGTATACGCGGATCCACTCTTAGACTGCATTTTCTTTCTTTTCCAAAATTTCATTTGATGTTATCTCTGCTGTTTTAAGTATTTCCTGATGGTGTTTTTGTTTCCTAATTGCATAGATAATCTCAGTAAGTACAATTTTTCCTCATATTACACTTATGAAACACAACCATATTTCTATTTGTGTGTAGACTAACCCTAACCCTTCACCATTTTGTTGATATTCATGATCAGTGTCACTCCATTACATATATTTATTTGTGTATTCTTAGTCTTTCTACATGAGGGGTCATTTTGTTGAGGAAACCTAATAAGACTGAAACATATTACTTTCACCTATTGAACTTGAAGACCAGATTCAATCTATCTCCCGTTCTTTTAAATTTTGAGCATTCCTATAGGAAGCTTTTGCTCACTAATTGCATATTTTCAGTTATTCAAACTTTTCAGCTTACTATATCATATATGGGAGATCATACCATATTCATATAAACAAAACATGTCAACAAGGTTTTCCCAACCTTCATTCTGTTAGGATTCAGTTGTCTCCTGTGCACATTCTGCTGTTCACTGCCATTTCTGACCAATCACATACACAAGTCTGGGGAAAGTGCAATTGACTGGACATCACAAAGGAAAAAATATGCCTCAGTGCTTCCAAGCATTTTGAAGAGAATTACATTAAATACCAAACTGAAATGAAGCACAATTGATAACTTATGGATATCAATGCTTTCTTCAAAAGTTCAGTCTGCAAAGGTCTTTCTAAAGTTCGTATTGTTAGTCATTCAAGATTAAGATTATCATAACATGAATGAAAGTTATTCACTGGAAAGCTCCAGTTGGGGCAACAAAATAACATCTTCGTTCTTACTAAAGGAGGAGACAAGCTGCTGTTGCAATATGAGCAGTTTCTTGCTGAGATGAAGATTACAGCTGTACATTCTGCATAGAGAGGTACGTTGTCAAGAAAGCTCCATTGTGTTTTCAACACCACAATATCTACACTCTAGCACCTTAGCTTACTTGATATGAGACTTGTTTGATGCTAGGGTCAGTGTATTGAGTTGATTATCTCAAGCAGTGTCTGCATATTCCATGTAGCAAACCGAAATAGTATATTAGTTTTGTTTTTATAACCACAAAGTAAAATGATCTGAGAGGTGCAGTTCCCTGTCCAGGAATTGAACTGAGTTGATAAATTGTTGATCAGTTTTTCAAGGCCATTTCCTTCTCTTGATTGAGTGAACAGTGCAGTTCTTGGATAGGTCTGTTCATTCACCCTGGGACCTACTAAGTGTGTGTGTGTGTGTGTTGGGGATGAGGGTGTTCATATTCACTCAATCTCACTTGCCAGTCACTTACTTGTAAAGTTTTGACTAGTAGCACAATCAGGCCTTTTCTCATTATCAGACTCTCCAATGCTGCCATTTTAGTTAGAGTAGAAGAAAATATCTGTGTAATGGAACTTTTTAACAGTGTTGGTGTATGTACAGTCTTCAGTATTGCTGTCTCCATTGTGAAGGAGTTATCCAGTGGCAGGAGAGGCCCCAGTATGACCGGTTCCTCTCTTCAGTTGTAAGAAATGTTGGAAATCCAGTCAGTTCGAAAATATAGGGTTTATTCCTCCAGCCCTTGTTTTTTATGCTCAACTCAAGATAGTCATGCAGTAGCCGATCACTTCTAGGCCTTATTTACCAGAATAGCTGAACACATAATCTCCTGTCCCACCACTGTTCCAAGATCCCCTATCAAGTTAACCGGGAGCTGCAAAGCTCCTCAAGTTACTTTGTAAGAATTTTTACTATTAAATTCTATACATTTAATTAGCACTTTTAAAATGAATTAGATATCACTCATGCTTGATAAATAATCTTATATTATAAAAGGGGATCTCTCTCTGCCTGTCTGTCGCAACAGCTATTGGAGGGAAAGAAGGGGAGAAATCAAAATATATGTCATAGTGTATTTCTAGAAAAAGAGAAGAAAAGGTTGTGGTTGAGAGAGAAATACAATGAATGTGTGTGTGTGTGTATGAGAGAGAGAGAGACAGTGAGACAGACAGTGTGTGTGTGAGATAGGTAGACAGATAGAAACCTATCTGATGCAATTGTCGTGGTGTTGTTCATTGTGATAAGACGTTAGTTTTTTCTGTGCGTGAAATTGATATTGTATCGCGCGAGGCACTTGCCTCCACGTATTGGAACCTTTTTGTAGAAGGTGAGTCGACCCCCAAGTCATGGAGACTTACGCGGGGGGTCGCTACAAGGAAAAGTGATTTATCACTTACTGTAAGAGAAGTATTCTTTGAGAAGGAAAAACTTAAAGAATATGAGAAACTCTTTAAAAGGGAGGGTGACAGCGTGATGCTAATCCCTCCCCGCGAAAACAAAAGAGGACAAGGAAAACAAGATAGTGACCTACAGAACCCAAGATAGGAGTACAAGGAAGCTAGCAAGAATATCTATAGACGAAATTGAGAAATGTCTGGGAGACATAATGGAGAAAACTACTTTTGTGAGCAGAGGCAAGAAATTTGGTACGGTGGAGGTGAGGTGTACAACAGAGGAAGTTGCAGCCTCGCTGGCTACCACCGTACTAAGAGCCGAAAAATTCACGATGTGGCCTTCATATAAGGGAAGAAGAGGGGTTCGAGTCAGAATCCCGAATGTACCCCCTGAAGTAAAGACAGAATGGCTGGCAGCAGCCATTCTAGGCTCAGCAGAAGAAGAAGTAGTAATTGGATCAATCAAGGAGTCAAATGTAGTGAACTGGAAAGGATACGGGGTAGATTTGTGGCTGATGGCCACAACAGAAGATATTGAAAGGTTTCCCTTCAGAATTAAGATTGAAAACGAAAAAACCCTTAGCGTAATCGTGGAGGGGAGAAAACCTAACTGCTACTTGTGCGAGACAAGGGGGCACATTAAAAAGGAATGCCCCCTATATGAATTCGTAGCAGAGTGTGAGCAGGAAAGGGAACTTGAAGAAAAGAACAATGAGAAAGAAAGCAAAGAAAAGGAAACAAAACAACAAGAGAAGGGAAATAATAAGACAATGAAGGAAAAAGAAATCAAAGGGAAGGAATTAATAGAACCAAAACAGAGTCAAGAGAAAACAAAGGAAAGAGAAACAACAGGAAAAAAACGAGAGTCAAGCGGAAAAAAAAAAGGACGGTACACAAAAGGAAAAAGAACCTACAGGAAAGGAACATAAAGTACGAGATAAAGAGAAAACAGATGAAGAGCCAAAAAGACAAGAGAAGGAAAGAGAAAGAAGAGAAGGCAAAAAAAGAGAAAGAGAGAAACAAATAGAGGAGAACAAGGAGGAAATAAGCCTGAAAAGGAAGATGAAGGAATACACAGGAAGGAATCAGGATTACTACTATTATATATTAGTAACCTACAGGAACTGCCCTGAAATGAGTGATTTAACATATGAAACGGAAGGACATGTATGGGTCAACCCGAGAGACACGCGGCTGGAGGAGACTGCTCTAATCCCTGAGGAAGGAGCCGTTGAGTATCTCGAAGCTGCTGGAGAAAACATATTTTACACGAGGTGTTGAATGAGAGAGCGTCTAGCTCCAGGTGTAGTGATGGACTTCAGGGATGTGGAAGGATTGTGAGAAAAAAGAAAAACTCTGTGAAAATGTATTTCGAAATCCTGAAACTGGAATTTGAAATACTGTAGAATGTTGTTGAAATTCTGTGATATGTAAGTTCGAAATGATGTACTTTGAATTGAGAAAAGTAATTTTTTTGAAGCTCTGTAAAATGTTTGTGGAAGTCTTGGAATATGTATATTCGAAATTTGTTTTGAAAATGTATTTTGAAATGTTGAAAAAGGTAATTTTGAAACTCTGTTTGCTGGAATTTTATGAAAAATATTCTGAAAATGTATTTAGAAATTCGGTGAAATATATTGTTCTGTGGAAAAAACTGACGAAAATGTAACCTCTTGATTCTGGGGATCGAGTGGACATTTACACCTCATTTGTAATTATCTATTCATAATTCATTATTATTTTTATTTTTTCTTGTCTTGTCATTCGCTATTGTTATTTTAAGTTCCCCGGATGTGCTGTCCAATTCTGTACATAACCTTTATGGTGAATAAAAAAAAGCAGATAGAAACAAAGAGATGACACTGGAAAAACCAAATGTTATGTAATGAATATCATTAGCTTGCATTTGTTTCTGTGGTGGATAGTTAGCAGAAACAGCTGTAAGCTAATGCAGTTCATTACATAGCATTTGGTTTTTCAGGTGTCAGTGCTTTGTTTCTATTACCACTCTGTACTCATATTACATTGTGTTCTGGGCCATACATATGTTGAGGTCTACACCAGGTTATTAGTCTAGCTATGCCTAAGCAAAAGATTAAAATAGACTGATAGGTAGATAAGATAAGCAGCGCTGTCACCATAGTAACTTGCAAGTTAATATTAAAAACGCAGGAATTTTAAGTGCAAGTTTGTCAATACAACACATAGTTTTTTAAAAAAGGCTTTCATTATATAACAATATAGAAAGTTTTTGGTTTGTGTGTGTGTTTCTGTATGTCTTTCAAAACATAGGCAATGCAACACATACTTAAAAAAAAAAGAACTTTGTGGCTGTGTAGTAAAGAAGCTTGCTTCCTGACCATGTGGTTCCAGGTTCAGTCTCAGTGCATGGCACTTCTATCATAGCCTCATGCCGACCAAAACATTGTGAGTGGATTTTGTTGACAGAAACTGAAAGAAGCCTGTCATATATAATATATACATATATATATATACATATATCACGTGATCGACCAGACCATCAGATGTTGCTACACATCGCTGGTCACAATGCGTTCGCATTATTTTAAGCCTTCGAATGACGCTACCCCGCTGGCTAAGTGAGCAGGCCAACAGCAGAAAGAGTGGTGAAAGAGTACAGCAGGGATCACCACCCCCTGCCGGAGCCTCGTGGAGCTTTTTAGGTGTTTTCGCTCAATAAACACACACAATGCCTGTTCTGGGAATCGAAACCGCGATCCTACGACCGCGAGTCCGCTACCCTAACCACTGGGCCATTGTGCCTCCACATATACATATATATATATATACATATATATACATAATACATATATATATATATATATATATATATCTTATTATAAAATCTCTTATTATAAAAGGCAGATTTTATCTGCCTCCCTTTGTCAGTTATAGAAATCTACAATATAGGATTTCTTCAATTACAATTTACCTAGCATTTTTAAGAGTAGAATGCATCGGGTTTTTCCAGGTCCGCTTTTTAAAATTTCAACCCCAATTAAGCAAAATTTAGAGAAAACTCACATTCTGGTGTATATGTCAAATGCTTTTCTTAGTTTGGGTTACAGCACACGCAAACGCACACACACAGTGTGCAACGAATAAACTGAAACTAATTCACTGTGTGTTGACAGGTAGACAATAGAATGCGATGGCGATGTAATATTTGTTTCTGTCTATGACGCTGATAGATACATGAGTAAAATGTATGGGAAGCTAACAGATAAGAGTGAGTGAAAATGTTCTTGGAAGAGAGTAAATAGTGAGAGCGTGATTTGAGGAAGACTTTACATTAAATAACCGTAGTGGCTTGTATATATATATATATACATACATAAGACAGTAAGGTGTGATTTGAGGGAGGTTTGGCTGCTATTTCTACCATGTCTAGCTGCCATGTAGGGGTCTCCCTCATAGGCTCATACATACATATATACATAGATAAGACAGTAAGGTGTGATTTGGGGGAAATTTGGCTGCTATTTCTACCAGGTCTAGCTACCATGTAGAGGTCCCCCTCATTGGCTCATATATATATACATACATAAGACAATGAGGTGTGATTTGAGGGAGATTTGGCTGCTGTTTCTACCAGGTCTGTTAGGCCTTCTCATGTAAACTCAAGCTTTCTCATGCCTTGAACATAAGACCAAAGCAGAGAATGTATTCTTTTATTCTTCTGCTTTTTCAAGCCATTGGTCTGTGGCCATGCTGGGGCAATGCCTTGAAGAATTGTAGTTTAATGAATCAACTCCAGTTTTATTTTTGTAAGCATTGTACTTATTCTATCTGTTTCCTTTGTCAAACCACTAGGTGACAGGGATGTAAACAAACCAACATTCGTTGTCAAGCAGTGGTGGAGGACAATCACAAGCACAGACACGCACACACACACACATACATGCATACACATATACACACATACATACATACATACATATATATATTTGTGTGTATATATATATTGCAGCGTGGAAGGTGTTTGTAAGCCATTTAAGAAACACACAAAAACCGTTAGATTCACTTCAACATTTAAATTTAATTTGCCAAAATATTTTCCTCGCTTTGAGACTGCGACCTGTTCACTGACAAAAATATCGTGCTCACAGGTCGCGGTCTCAAAGCGACGAAAATATTTTGACAAATTAAATTTAAATGTTGAAGTGAATCTAACGGTTTTTGTGTGTTTCTTAAATGGCTTATAAACACCTTCAACGCTGCAACTGTTTTCGTTCCAGCACACGATCTCAGATCAAGTCACTTGCTATGCAAGTACATCTCTGTAACTATATATATATTATATATATATATGTATATTGGTAAAAACAGTAAGATAACAAAAGAAAGAAAGAGACCTCAATATTATGTAAATAGAGGAAATCTTTATATATAAAAGTGAGGTTGTGTGTCTGTCTCCTACGATTTAGATTCCTAACTACTCCCACATTTTGCAGTGCAGTTTAACCAAAACCGGGTATCTTATAGTCGTGATTCATATCGAGACCGTCTGGGTATTAGCGCGCGTCTACGATGAGTCTACGATTTAAAAAAAAATTTACCATCAATTTTTCCCATTTTTAATCCATTTTTGACATATATAAGGGAAGTAACTCTCTAAAATTTATTATTAAATCTCAGAACGTAAAAAGCTACAGTAACACCCCTCCCCCTTTGTGGTTAGCCATATTGAGATGGCTATTATACTTTACATCTCTAAAAATGCTTATATAATTATTTCCCTTACAAACCCGAGCTACGCCGGGCGATACTGCTAGTCTTATGATAAAAGGCAGATTTTCTCTGCCTCCCAAACTGTTCGTTTTTTTATACAATTCTACAATATAGAATTTCTTCAATTGGAATTTACCTATCATTTTTACAAGTAGATTCCATTGGGTCGTAGCATGTAAAGTTTTTTCAATTTCACCCCCAATTAAGCAAAAATTCGAGAAAAGTAAATATTTTACGATTTCCCTCTTTCATTTCAAGTGCTTCACTCCTACCATTACCACTACACTTTCTCCTCCTTTCTCCTTTGCAAGTGTGCAACAATTAAAGTGAAAGTATTTATATAAAAGGGATGAGCAATTAATACTGGTCATCCTTTTTGCTAGAAGAAGATCCGCTGTGATCTTATATGCTACACCACTGGATTTCAATTCATATTAATCAAATTAATATTCAATTTTTCACCCTTATTATGTGTGTGTGTATTAGCAATTCGTATAAAATTGCATCAATGACTTGAACTTGAATAAGTGGTTTCACATAAATGGGGATACATTAAAAAGGTTTGTTGTTATTATTATTACTGTTTGACTATTGTAATCACGTTTGTTGGTTCCTCGTCAGGGAAACGTTGTTGTGTTGCATTTGTTAAATAATTGTAAATCGTAACCCTCCCCCTTTCGGAGAAGGGGCTTTCGTTATTGTTTTCAAATTGAATTGTGTCCCTTTTTGGGGAAATTGACAATATTTTCGCCGTCTTTACGGAAGCATTTTTGTTAAAATGCCTTCGATAGAAGAAAGTCCAAAAATGAATTTCGCTGCAGCCGTACACTTCTATACAAGAGGGAGACAAGATCCAATTGATCGAAATTGCAAGAGACGGGCCTACAATTCCAGTCTGTTATATATTTTGAGTATTGTTATCACTAGCGATATCAAGATATAACTTTCTATTTTGTATTTTATGTGTAGATGTATATATATATATAGATGTACATGTAATATGTACACATATATATATATATATATACACATATATACATGCATAATATATCTACCCATACACACACATGTACATACACACACACACACATATACATAGGAGCAGGTGTGGCTGTGTGGTAACAAACTACGTTCAAAGATACTGTACTTGATATGGGCGGTAGTGCCTTGCCGGTCTATGGCCTACCTTCAACAAACCGGGAAGGCACAAACACTCTGTCTTCACATTTGTTGCGTGAGACATGTTTTAATGTCGAGTACATAGCCGACAATGAGCCAAAGCTCCTTCCAGAACAGAAGTTCGCTTACAACTCCGTTGTTAATTCAGTCCGGGCCAAAGCTGTGGGGATATTTTTCCTGGACGCTCCTGGGGGCACTGGGAAAACTTTTCTCAACAAATTAATATTGGCTGAGATTAGACGAACACAAGGCATTGCCCTAGCTGTGGCATCATCTGGAATTGTGGCTACTTTGTTGCCAGGCGGCAGGACAGCTCACTCCACTTTCAAGCTTCCGCTTGACTTAGCGAAGACTGAGACACCAACTTGCAACATCAGTAACAGCTCCGATCAGGCAGAAGTCTTCAGACGATGCAAGCTTATCGTTTGGGATGAATGCACGATGGCCCACAGAGGTGCTATTGAGGCACTAGATAGATCTCTCAGAGACATCAAACACTCTTCAGCTCCCATGGGTGGCATAACACTTCTTCTTTCAGGGGATTTCCGACAAACACTTCCTGTTATTCCCAAAGGGACTAGAACTGATGCAGTAAGTGCGTGTCTTAAGTCATCCACATTGTGGCCACTGGTGAAGACTCTCAAACTTCACACCAATATGCGTGCTCATATGCGACGTAATATCACATCAGCAGCATTTTCTCACACCCTCCTTGCACTTGGCGAAGGCAAAATACCAGGGGATGAAAATGGTAATATTGCTATCGATTCCATTTGTACCATTGTTAAAACGCCTTCTGATCTCAGAGATGCAGTGTTCCCAGATCTACAAGCTAATTATCAGAATATGGATTGGATTGGCCAAAGGGCTATTCTAGCCCCGAGGAATAAAACTGTTCACCATATTAATGATAAAATTCTAAAACTCATTCCTGGGGATGTCTATGTATATAAGTCTATCGATACAACTCCTGACCCAGAGGACGTCATCAACTATCCAATAGAGGTACTCAATTCCTTTGAGCCCCACCGGACTACCACCACACATTCTCAAACTTAAAGTTGGTGCCCCTATAATGCTCATTAGAAATTTGGTTCCGCCAAAACAATGCAATGGCACACGTTTGATCGTTAAGTCCTTATCTCCCACCGTAAGCTTATATCAATATTTGCCTGAATAATCATCATAATTCAGTGCAATCATTAACAGTACTTTCAAGCAATTCAGCCCCGAGCATCGCCGGGCAATTCTGCTAGTATATATATATATCATCATCATCATCATCATCATCTTCATTTAGCATCCGTTTTCCATGCTAGCATGGGTTGGATGGTTCAACTGGGGTCTGTGAAGCCAGAAGGCTGCATCAGGCCCAGTATGATCTGGCAGTGTTTCTACAGCTGGATGCCCTTCCTAACGCCAACCACTCCACGAGTGTAGTGGGTGCTTTTTACGTGCCACCCGCACAGGAGTCAGACGGAGCTGGCAAACGGCCACGAACAGATGGTGCTTTTACGTGCCACCGGCACGGGGGCCAGGCGAGGCTGGCAATGGCCACGAACGGATGGTGCTTTTTACGTGTCACCGTCACGGAGGCCAGTCACGGCGGCGCTGGCAACGGCCATGATCAAATGGTTCGCTTACTTGTCACCGGCACTGGTATCACAGCCGCAATTTCCATTAATGTTGATCGACTTCGATTTTGGTTCTGCTTTCTGATATCTGATTTGATTTGATTTTGATTTTGATTTTGATTTTGATTTTGATTTTCACTTCCCTCAACGGGTCTTCACAAGTGGAGTTTTGTGTCCCAAGAAGGAAAGGTATGTATAAGTCGACTGGCTACATACCAGGTAGAGGCCACGGGTTATGGTCTCACTAGTCTTGCCGGGTCTTCTCACGCTCAGCATATTTCCATAGGTCTCGGTCTCTAGTCATTTCCTTGGTGAGACCTAAAGTGCGAAGGTCGTGCTTCACCACCTGGGTCTACCTCTTCCACAGGTTCCCTCAACCACTAGGGTGTGGCACTTTTGCACACAACTATCTTCAGCCATTCTCGCCACATGACCATACCAGCACAAACGTCTCTCTTGCACACCACAACTGATGCTTCTTAGGTCCAACTTTTCTCTCAAGGTACTTACACTCTGTCATTATGAACACTGACATTACACATCCATCGGAGCATACTGGCTTCATTTCTTGCGAGCTTACACATGTCCTCAGCAGTCACGGCCCATGTTTCACTACCATGTTGCATGGCTGTACGTACACATGCATCATACAGTCTGCCATTTACTCTGAGCGAGAGACATTTTGTCACCAGCTGGGGTAAGAGCTCTCTAAACTTTGCCCAGGCTATTCTTACTCTAGCAGTTACACTTTCAGCACACCCACCCCCGCTACTGACTTGGTCACCTAGGTAACGGAAGCTATCAACTATTTCTGAAATGTGGTGGAAGTTGGTCTCTGTGCATTTTCAGTGTTTATTGCTCCTGAGCATCTGCCACAGACAAAAACTATTTTCCTAGTTAGCCTTCCTTTGACATTGCTGCACCTCTTATGTGTCCATAGCTTACACTTGGTGCACCTTATAGAGTTTCTACCTACACCTTTTTTACAGATCGAGCAAGGCCATCTACCTGAAGTCGTTTGTGATTGGTCTACCTTCCTACTTATTAGGACTTTGGTTTTGGCTAGGTTGACTCTAAGGCCCTTCGATTCTAATCCTTGCTTCCACACCTGAAACTTCTCCTCCAGTTCTGATAGTGACTCAGCAATTAGAGCAAGGTCATCAGCATAGAGGAGCTCCCAGGGGCATCCTGTCTTGAATTCCTCCGTTATTGCCTGGAGGACTATGATAAATAGGAGGGGACTGAAGACTGAAGCTTGGTGGACCCCAACCTCTACCCGGAATTCTTCACTGTACTCGATGCCAACCCTTACCTTACTAGCAGCGTCTTTGTACATGGCTCGCACAGCTCTCACTAACCATTCATCTATCCCTAGTTTCCTCATTGACCACCAGATAAGGGATCGGGGGACCCTGTCGAAGGCTTTCTCCATGTCAACAAAAGCCAGGTACAGGGGCTTATCTTTGGCTAGGTATTTCTCCTGCAGCTGTCTCACCAGGAATATAGCATCAGTAGTACTTTTCCCTGGCACGAACCCAAACTGCATCTGATCTAAGCTAACTCTCTCTCTAATTAGTTGGGCTATAACCCTCTCCGTAACCTTCATTACCTGATCCAGCAGCTTGATACCCCTGTAGTTATTTGTATCTAGGGCACCACCTTTACCTTTGTAGCAGTTGACTATTATGCTGCTACACCAGTCATTGGGTATGACTCCTTCGTGTATCACCTGGTTAACTATACGGGTGACTAGGCTATAGCCGACACTACCAGATATTTTGAGCATCTCTGCAGTAATTCCTGATGGGCCTGGGGCTTTCCCTGTTTTCATGCTTGTAATTGCCTTAACTACTAAGGAACTGTCAACTCGGATTGCTGGTCCCTCTGTTGGGTCGACATTCGGCAGACTCTCTTTATCCCATTCATTTTCCTCATTCAGCAACCTTTCATAGTGGCGTCTCCATACCTCTCTCTTTGTATCCTCATTTAGCACAAGTGATATATATATATATAAGAGATAAGAGATAATGGTATCATTGAAACCCAAAGGTGTCAGGTAATGCTATAGACAGACCATAGTTAAGTTCCAGATTTGGTAATATTGCGAATAAAGGGTTCAACATTGTTTCTATGTCAGCGTGTGTATATAAGAATTTTTTGCGTAATGAAATTAAAGAAGCAAGGCTGTCTCAAACCTTTGACTCTACAACACTCTATATAAATTCTCTACTGGGAATAACCAAGTTTAAAAATCTGCAGGATCTCACTCCTAAGGGAATCTTACATTGCTTATGAACTCTATATTTGGATGGACTCATTTTAAACTCTGTTGGACTTTTGGACTTTATTCATAGGATATTGGAATATTGCATATATACCATTATGCCTAAAAAATGGATTTACAACTTCAATACCCATACATATCTTGCATCTATTTTCTTTCCTCCACCTCAATCTGTATTTTGTATCACATCTAAACTAACTATGACTTAACTATCCTCTCACACCATCTCCGATGAAGGGATATAATTAATCCTAGAAACAGCTGTAAGACCTATCTATAACTGCTTTAATATCTACACAGCCTTGTTTTTTTTTATCTTATTATGCAAAAAATTCTTTTATATGTATATATATATATATTTACATATCACCTGAGGAAACACAACTAGTTCTCGTGATGCAGGGAAACAATTGCATAATCTAGTATTTGCATGCCTGGTGAACTACATTGCGTGCAAACAATTGTAGTGATTAAAAAATAAATGTCCAACTGTACTCCTTCTTGTAGACTCCCAATTTTTTCAATTATCTATTCACACATGACAGATAACCAAATGCAAATGTGGAAGTATGTATGATATTACTACTGGATAATGTGGTATGAAATTTGAAGGTGGTTCAGCTTTATACTGTACTCTACTATGTTCTTAACAGAATATACCATAACAATATGTGTGTGTGTGTCTTTGTTTCTGTGTTTGTCCCCCACCATCACTTGACAACTGGTGTTGTTTTGTTTATGTCCCTATAACTCAGTGGTTCGACAAAAGATATCAATAGAATAAGTACTAGACTTGAAAAAAGTAAAGCACTGGCATGACTATGTGGTAAGAAGCTTGCTTCCCAACTATATAGTTTTGGGTTCATTCCCACTACGTGACATCTTGGGCAAGTGTCTTCTACTATAGCTTTTGGCTGACCAAAGCCTTGCAAGTGGAATTGGTAGATGGAAACTGAATGAAGCCCGTCGTATGTATATATGTATATGTTTTTGTTTTTCCTCCCCCCACCATCACTTGGTAACCAATGCGGGTGTGTTTACATCCTGTTACTTAGTGGTTCGGCAAAAGAGACCAATAGAATAAGTACTGGTCTTACAAAGAATAAATGCTAGACTTGATTTGTTTGACTAAAGGCTGTGCTCCAGCATGGCTGCAGTTAAATGACTGAAACAAGTAAAAGATAAAAGATATAATGACTGGTTGTTGTTGTTGAGAGGAAATTTCAGTGAGAGAGAGAGGGGGAGAGATGGAGAGAGAGTGAAAGATAGAATTAGAATTTGTTTCAAGAAAAAAGACAGCTTTTTGTTGTTGAGAGTGAAATAGTGCGTGTGTGTATGCGTGTGTGTGTATGCGTGTGTGTGTGTGTGTGTGTGTGTGTGAAAGATAGCAAGATATGTAGACTATTGTCACCATAGTAACTAATGTAACTTTCACCATATAACCGTCTATTATTAAAAGAAGGTCTGTGCATGATTAACAAATATATTTAATGGCAGTATAGCAACGGGTTAAGTCCTAGTAATTACTATTCATAGTTTAATCTGGGAAGACATTGCTTTGCATGCTTCCCAGACAGTGTATCCCTAATATGTCTGAGGGAAAAACTTACATACATACTCAAAGTGACAAGTTGCGTGTTTTGGCATGGGAGATAATTTATCAAAAATACAACGAATACTATATCCAACTTTGGAGCCACAACTGTCGGCCTTGTTAAATAACTGGTTAATCTTCAGAGGAATTAACTGAGAGAGCCTTTTATTCATGATCGTAGTGATTTGCAGCTGGAACTTGAATTTAGCATGCAGAGAGTTACTACAAACAACATGGCTGGACACATCGACAACAACAACAACACAGTTGAGGAACAGAACAAAAACAACAGTTGAGCAGGTAAACAATTTCTAGCTGTAGTTCTAGAAGAAACTGTAACTACAAAACTCATCTCTCTTGGAGTTATGAATTGAATAATGATCTGTAAAAATTAACACTTCCCTTCTCCAAGCTTAGATTCGAAACTGAATCTAAGGATTCTCACTCTGAACCACCACGACCAACAGGTGTGAAAATAATTTTCTTTGTCCTGTCAAAAAATGATAAATCATCTCCTTTTGACCTACGGCCTCAGCCATGTCAGGCAAAGTTCAACTGACCTATTTAGACACAATCTCTGCTGCAGTATGTCTGTCCTTCTAGCTACCATGGCTGTTATAAATACCGTGGTCATCAGAGGGACAGACAAGAATGGCCTAGGATGCAGTCTGAAAGGTTTGTGACAGACAGGTGGAGAGCAAGAGAAAGGTTCGAACGAAGGGACATGGCCGAGACTACTTTCTCAGATGAACGACACACACACACAGACACAAACATATTCAGTTCTAACATATCACCTACACAGATGTACCCTGTTTTTATTCCTCCCAACTCATTGCAGTTGTGAACAAATACATGTAGTGAAGAATTGTGAATACCAACAAATAATGCAAGTACAGTAAATAAATTAGTTAAACTGTAAATCGATGTCATTCAATTATTTTCTTGGAAGGCATCCACATGCCTGTCACCTCTGTTTACCTCAATACATACTGACACACCCTTAACCACTACAGATCTATTTAACTGCCACGGAAAAGCAAAGCAAAACCCCACTGTTGGCTATATGTAACAATTGAAATCATATTGGGACAATCTGCATCCAGAATTATGCAACACACTGCCTATATACAAATCTTGAGAAATTAGGCCTCTCAAAACCAGAAAGGAGAACGCTAATTTGAAGACTACAGATCCAATCCATCACTAGAACTGTAAAAATCTCTAAAACTTACCAGAGCTTTATCATTTAAATATATATGAGCATGTCTAGATATGTAACTATATGCATGGGAATACACATGCACACACTCTGTTGTTGAAATTCCAATGAAGGAGCCTTGGATCTAGGTTAGAAACTGGTTCTTTCTCTATTGGAAAGAAATCTTGAAATAAACTGAATAATGATATACATACTCTATAAGATGTACCTGGAACTCTATAAGATGTACCCAGTGTAAGCTATGGACACATAAGAGGTGCAGCAATGTCAAAGGAAGGCTAACTGGGAAGATAGTTTTTGTATGTGGCAGATGCTCAGGAGCATTAACCTCTGAAAATCTGCAGAAGACAACTTCCGTCACTTTCCAGGGGGAAAAGCTAGAAGTAGTTGATAGCTTCCGTTATCTAGGTGACCAAGTCAGTAGTGGGGGTGGGTGCGTTGAAAGTGTAACTGCTAGAGTAAGAATAGCCTGGGCAAAGTTTAGGTAGCTCTTACCTCTGCTGGTGACTAAAGGCCTCTCGCTCAGAGTAAAAGGCAGACTGTATGATGCATGTGTACGAACAGCCATGCTACATGGCAGTGAAACATGGGCCGTGACTGCTGAGGACATGTGTAAGCTCGCGAGGAATGAAGCCAGTATGCTCCGATGGATGTGTAATGTCAGTGTGCATACTCAACAGAGCGTTAGTACCCTGAGAGAAATGTTGGACCTAAGAAGCATCAGTTGTGGTGTGCAAGAGAGACGATTGTGCTGGTATGGTCATGTGGCGAGAATGGCTGAAGATAGGTGTGTGAAAAAGTGCCAATCCCTAGCAGTTGAGGGAACCCGTGGAAGAGGTAGACCCAGGAAAACCTGGGACGAGGTGGTGAAGCACGACCTTCGAACTTTAGGCCTCACTGAGGAAATGACCAGTGACCGAGACCTTTGGAAATATGCTGTGCGTGAGAAGACCTGGCAGGACAAGTGAGTCCAGCCCACTTATGCATGCCTTTCCTCCCTTGGACACACAAAACCTGTTGAGGCAAGTGAAGTCGATATCGAACCTCATCCGACGACAGGCACCGAAGACACTTTGCTTGCGAAGACCTGTTGGGGCAGGTGAAATCGAAATTGAACCAATCCTATGACTGGCACCCGGCAGATGCCAGGATCCCTGGACTGGAGATACATAAAAAGCACTATCCGAATCGTGGCCAATGCCAGCGCCGCCTCGACTGGCTTCCGTGTCGGTGGCACGTAAAAAGCACCATCCGAATCGTGGCCGAAGCCAGTGCCGCCTCGACTGGCTTCCGTGCCAGTGGCACATAAAATGCACCAATCCGACCGTGGCCGATGCCAGCCTCGCTTGGCACCAGTGCAGGTGGCACGTAAAAAGCACCCACTACTCTCATGGAGTGGTTGATGTTATGAAGGGCATCAAGCTGTAGAAACATTGCCAGATAAGACCGGAGCCTGGTGCAGCCTTCTGGCTTCCCAGATCCCCGGTCGAACCGTCCAACCCATGCTAGCATAGAGAACGGACGTTAAACGATGATGATGATACATTCCTCACAAACCAGATATATGTGTCTGAGTTTGTGTATACAAACATACTAACACAAATGTTTATATATATATATATATATATAAACATTTGTGTTAGTATGTTTGTATGTGACCTCGTGAGTACCACCGGCGATTTTTTTTTTTTTTTTTTTTTTTTTTTTTTCCTCTGTCTTCCCTTCTCGGGATCTTTCCTTCTCCTATGTTTCCGACGAAGAGCTCCGCTCGAAACATTAAACCCTCCTTCTTTCCTGAGCGTCCAATAATACTTTATTTGTTCCACGTCCTTGCGTTGTTGTGTTTTTTTGTTTTCTTGTTTGGATTAACTTTATATATATATATGGGTGTGTGTGATTGTGTATAGAAGAATATATTAATAAAAGGAATTCCAACCTTGTCTGATTTTCACGTTTTATTTACAATCTTATAATGATATATTATAAGATAATAATTATAATTGAATAAAATAAAATGAAATAGTAGAATGTTAAATGTTCATTCTGATTGAACTAGTACTTTCATGCATTGAATTCTGCAATCTTCGGGTTCATGTAGTAGTGGTGACAGTCATGCTTCACAATTTTTGACTGTAGCAAGATGATTGATTCTGTGCTATAAATACAGCTGGGTAGGCTCCAGAGTGCTAGGTTTTGCAAACTGTATTCTGACCAATCAGTGTGTAGTATCACTCAATTACTTAAGCTGATTGGTTGGTTGAGCTGATTGGTTTAGGCATCACGCTTTGTTGGACATGTCAAGAGTCCTGTATCTTGACCCTGGCCGAAGCAGCAATTGTTGGGTTATTTTTAGAAATGTTGTAAATATCCTTTGTCAGAGATTTTTATATTTTTATATTTCAATTGTCATCATCATCATTGTCAGCACCTTAATTATTGTTGCTAGTGGTGATGGTGGTGGCAATAGAACTTTTAACCCTAAATAAGATAATTTTCCTGCTATCTTCATCTTGATCACCTTTAGTATTGTTGTTGTTGTTAGTGGTCATGGTCGTAGCAGTGAAAGTAGTACCTCTAAGTATTATTATTATTGCTTATTTAGCTTGGGTTTGAATTTATCAATAAAATTATTTTCTCTGATTCTCCTCTCGATTTCACTTGGGCTGTGTAATTTGTAGAACGGAAATATTATATACATTTTCCGGCCACATGTTGCTAGGTGGTTACTCAAAGGTATCTGACGGACCTCTGGGTCTCTAATCTGTTGTCGGTGTACACGTGAGCATTCTGATAGTGCATTTCCCATCTGACCTACATATATTTCTTCACAATTTGGGCATTTGATGCAGTAAATTAAATTTCTGCTTTTGCAGTTCATATTCGCGTTTGTGAATATTTTCCCGGTTTTTGTGTTTATATATTGACTGGTATGTATGAATTGGCATGTGCCACATCGGCTATCATTGCATTTAGATACCGTGAATGTTTGGTCTTTGTTGCTAAGGTCAAATTTTGCCTTTGTTAGTAATGTTTTCAAGTTTTTAGGCTGTCTTTTACTAAGCACCATAGCTCGATCCGTGATTATGTCTTTTAATTCATTACTTTGGGCAATGATTGGTAGGTTTGCTTTGGCAATGTTGAAGATATTCTGGTGACATGGGTTGTGTGTCACTATGAATGGTATGACTTGTTCTTGTTTTCCTTCTTCCTTGGGTGTCCTAAGTTGTTGTATGGGTATTTTTATAGCCCGCTGTATGCCATTTTCTATAAGTAGAGATGGGTATTTTTGTTTGAGCAAAAATTCTCTTAGTTCTATTAGGCGTTTGTTCCTGATATTTGCATCTTCTACAATGGTACAAATTCTTCTGGCTAGGCAGTATGGGATGTTACGTTTTGTATGTGGTGGATGGCACGACTTAAAATTTTGATGTGTGTCTGTGTGTTTATAGTATATAGCTGTGGTGATGGTGGTGTCTTTTTTAATTACCATTATATCTAGGAATGGTAATTTGGTACTATTCATCTCCTTTGTATATTGGAGAGATGGGTGTAGGTTGTTCAGGAGGATATTGAACTCTTCCAGAGTATTTAGAGATTCTGTCCAGATTATGAAGCAGTCGTCTAGGATCTCTTCCATGCCTATTCAATATACTTTCTAAATCCAGTGCCATAGTTTACCTCCACCTCTTGGTAGAGTTGTTGTTCTAAGTATCCCATTACAGAGTTGGCGTAAACGGGAGCAAACTCGTTCCCGTCGCCGTGCCTCTAATTTGGATGTAATTCTTTCCATTGAGAGAAGAATGTGTTATTTTCTAGAATAAGTTTGACTGTGTCTAATATAAATGGCACTGTGAATCTGCTAGGAATCACTTCTCTATGTTTTTCTAACCAGTATTTAATCGCCTTTATTCCTAATCGTGTGGAATATTGGTTGTAGAGGCTTACCACATCAAAACTTAGTAAAACTGAATTTGTTTCTGTTGTTTTGGGAAGATGAGACAGGAAGTCGATGTCATCCCGATGAAACTGGGTATGTAAGTACATAGTGGTTTCAAAACAATGTCAATAAAATTGCTTAGACGGTGTGTAGGGCATGCTGGACCAGCTATAATAGGTCCAAGTTTTAGGTCTTTTGGATGTAGTAATTTTATGTACTCACTTTCTTGTTCTTTTACTGCCTGTTGAATATTTTTTGATTTGTGTATTTTTGGTAAGCCGTAGAAGTTGCTGGGTTTTGGTTCGAAATTGGTGATGTAGTCTTTTTCATTATCTGTAAGTGAGTTGTGGTGTGTTGAGATCAGGTTGTTGATCTTTTTCATGATGTGGTGGTCTATATTTGCGGGTATTTCACAATAGAAGGTTGTATCCTTCAGTTGGTCTTCAACCAAATCCTTATAGTATTCGGTATCCATAATAACAATTGCACCACCTTTATCTGCTTGTTTAATTATTATTGTTTGATCGTTTTAGTAAAAGACAGCCTAAAAACTTGAAAACATTACTAACAAAGGCAAAATTTGACCTTAGCAACAAAGACCAAACATTCACGGTATCTAAATGCAATGATAGCCGATGTGGCACATGCCAATTCATACATACCAGTCAATATATAAACACAAAAACCGGGAAAATATTCACAAACGCGAATATGAACTGCAAAAGCAGAAATTTAATTTACTGCATCAAATGCCCAAATTGTGAAGAAATATATGTAGGTCAGATGGGAAATGCACTATCAGAATGCTCACGTGTACACCGACAACAGATTAGAGACCCAGAGGTCCGTCAGATACTTTGAGTAACACCTAGCAACATGTGGCCGGAAAATGTATATAATATTTCCGTTCTACAAATTACACAGCCCAAGTGAAATCGAGAGGAGAATCAGAGAAAATAATTTTATTGATAAATTCAAACCCAAGCTAAATAAGCAATAATAATAATACTTAGAGGTACTACTTTCACTGCTACGACCATGACCACTAACAACAACAACAATACTAAAGGTGATCAAGATGAAGATAGCAGGAAAATTATCTTATTTAGGGTTAAAAGTTCTATTGCCACCACCATCACCACTAGCAACAATAATTAAGGTGCTGACAATGATGATGATGACATTGAAATATAAAAATATAAAAATCTCTGACAAAGGATATTTACAACATTTCTAAAAATAACCAACAATTGCTGCTTCGGCCAGGGTCAAGATACAGGACTCTTGACATGTCCAACAAAGCGTGATGCCTAAAACAATCAGCTCAACCAACCAATCAATCAGCTTAAGTAATGAGTGATACACACTGATTGGTCAGAATACAGTTTGCAAAACCTAGCACTCTGGAGCCTACCCAGCTGTATTTATAGCACAGAATCAATCATCTTGCTACAGTCAAAAATTGTGAAGCATGACTGTCACCACTACTACATGAACCCGAAGATTGCAGAATTCAATGCATGAAAGTACTAGTTCAATCAGAATGAACATTTAACATTCTACTATTTCATTTTATTTTATTCAATTATAATATATTATCTTATAATATATCATTATAAGATTGTAAATAAAACGTGAAAATCAGACAAGGTTGGAATTCCTTTTATTAATATATATATATATATATATATTTCTACTCCAATACTACACAAGTTTATATATCCATACACAAGTAAGCAGCTGTACCACAATGTGTGTGTTTTACATATTTAATGATGTGACATTTAGATAATTAAGACTTAGTCTTGTTTGTTGTACTCTATCTGTGTGTGTGTGTGTGTGTGTGTGTGTGTGTGTGAGAGAACGGCTATGCTTTATATGAGAAATATTTCTGTTGGTGAGTAGAGAGATAATAGCAATGAGAATATCATCTGCCTCTAAAGACAGTAGATAAAACTGACAGTAGAGATAAATGTAAAGAGGAGTGTAATGCTAGTAGCAATGATAACGATGATGGAGTAGGTGGTGATAACAGAAAGTTATCATGGAGAGCTTTCTATTGAGGCCATCAAACAATGAGGGAAACAGTCCAAGTAAGACAATGTTTGGTTTGTCATTATTTAACACCAGGTTAACCATGATTAGGAGACTTATAATTAAAAGTACACCAGCTTTGACCATTCTATCTTTTTCATATGTATACGGAATTCAGGACCTCAGTTTTCCAAATATAGATTGTGTGTGTGGTTTGAGGGAGACTGCCCATGCAGAAGCTCCCCCATTGGCTCTTAGCATTTGACATGAATGTTTGAGGTATCTGTCATTGCTGCATAGGATGAGGAAGTGAGTCAGAGAAAAGGAGAGAGAGAGAGAGACAGACAGACAGAGACAGATAGACAGAGTAGGAGGAAGTGTAGAAGAGAAGAGGAAATAGAAAGGAGCAGTTTTGGTTATAAATACAATATATAAAAATACTGCAATGTTCTACAGGATTAAAACTATAGTAAGAAGAGATAAAAATACACACATACAAAGAATTATAACAATATTATATTATCTATATATATATAGAGAGAGAGAGATAGGGAGATATAGATAGAGAGAGAGAGAGAGAGGGAGATAGAGAGAGAGAGAGAGAGAGAGGGAGAGAGAAAGAAAGATAGATAGATAGATAGAGAGAGAGAGAGGAAGGTGCCAAGGTAAATAAGAGGCTGTATACAGTTTCA
>NC_043011.1:10749373-10807907 GCF_006345805.1 Octopus sinensis | reverse complement strand
AGAAAGAGGGGAAGGGAGAGGGAAGAAGAAGGAAACAGTATTCACTGTTTATTTCTTTGGGTGATTGTTCCTTAATTATTTTTTCTCCCTCATATTTTTTGTATTTATTGACATTATTGATATTCTTTTTTTTTTCATTTCCATAATATCATAACCCATGTAATATGATGGTAATGGTGGTGGTGGTGGTGATGGTGATGATAATTTCACCTATGATGAAATTTACCTGGTGGAATTTACCCCCCCCACACACACACATGAAAATAATATAAACAGCTAAGCACAATATAATACTGTATAGGACAAATTTTCTCATCACTAATTTTGACTGAGAGTGCTGAGCACTTACATTGCAAGAAATAACAGTTAAAATCTCTTTGTGCCATAAGAAGTGTGCAATAGATATTCACTAACAGGGGAAATAACTGCCCTATGAGTGTCTAGGATCACTAGACTAAACTAGTTTTACCTATCAACCATAGGCTTGTCAGTAGTGACTACTCAGACTCTTGATGGCTTGGCTAAATCTGGCTGTCAGTGTATATATTTCCACCACATAGGAACCTGACCTCCATAGTGGTAAACTTCAACTGCAGAGCAGGCAGGAAAACTTGCTATTGTCGGAAGTCTGAACTTTGCCCTCTTGGAGGTTTCTGTCTGCTCAAAAATGTAGTCTACAAGTCTCAAGTGATAACACCACACTTCCACTAAGCAATGGTCTATATTCGTGGCATTTGGTTTCAAGTGTCACTACCAAGCACACCTGAAATCTTTTTCCAGTCCAAATTCTAAATTTTCTACCTCCTTAGCAACTTATACACACAATCTCAAATCCCCAAATGTTCCCTGTACCCTATTCTGGTCTATTGTAAGTGAGGCTCCCCCATACAAAATAAACCTCAGCATCTGTAAATTGTGTTTAAGGGAACCACTGCTAACCATCCTTTACACAACCCCTCATCACTTAACAAATTCTCAGATGTAATAATCGTTTCTGAATACAGATTCTACTCATCATTTGCCCAAATCTATGTTATCCCATAACTATGATTATCCTTAATTATAATTAACATTGGGGTACAACTTGGTCAGCCTAGCAACTTACCTCCTCCACTTATAACCACCCTTTCTATTAAATTATTCCTTCTCATGATTACCTTTGCAAATTCCTATTACCCACCATATTCCATCCCACTCATTGCCTCAGGTCGTTTTCTTTCCCTGTTCTGTCATTTCTCCTCTTCAACCAAAATCACAACTACCCTGCTCAACCTATCTATCACTAATCTATCAATCTCTCCCCTCTCTATTCTTCTCCTATTCAATTTCATACACTTCTGCATACCTCAGCACTCCTCCTCCACCACCCTTCACTGCTACCTTGAACACTGACTCACTCCCCACTCTGTCCATCTCCCTCTATCTTCTCTCATACCTTTCTAGACACCTTAGTAATCTCCCTCCACTATCAAATTAGACATTTTCCCTCCCTCCCTCAAATAATTGGCATTCCTTTTCCCACCATCTCAACTACTAGTAATAATTCTACCAGTAATAATCCCTAAACTTTGACACCTATACACAAACCCAACAATAGTTGACCCCCCCCCCCCCTTCAGTTACTATCTATCCCACCCTTCCCACTTATCCCCCAACTCTACACCTCTACTACCACCACTCTTAACATCCACATTATTAACCCCCTCCCTCTTCCTGAACTAGCTCTCTTATTTCTTCTCACCATTCTCTGTCTTGACACTCCCCAAAAACTGACTGACCCTCCTACTTCCTCTAATTTCTGCTTAATCTCCACATTTAATCATTCCACATTTGACCTTCTCTGCATTATGAGCTGATGATAGAGGCTAACATTATAATGCATCTTCAAGCCCCCCAGAAACAGCTGTCGGACTTATAACACCTCACTTCCTCCCCTTTAATTTTCTCACTTGTTTGTAGACTGTATGTTTGATTTATTATTATAAATATATCTATATATTGTGTCTGGGGAGTGTCATTCTCATTTAGTGCCTTATTATTTCTACTCATTTACTTATTTACTTTTCCTAAAATTTTCGTTGCATCTTACAAACCTTTTCAATAGTTGTTGATACTGTCCATTAGCTGAGCTGCGTTCTTTTTGTTTGTTTGTGCACATGTTTGGGTCAGTGTGTGCACGCATACACATATATGTTTGTATGCCACAGCCCATGGAGAACTAACCTGTAGATTTAGGAAAGCTCGAACTCAACATTAAGATTGGTGAAAAGCCAGGGAACTCCATCAGATCACAACTATGTAGGATGTACCATTTTGAGAATGCCATATGCACCAATGATAACTGCATGGTATGTAGGATTAGCCCTGGCATTAACTGTAGAACTAGAAATGTAGTCTACAGCATAAGATGCATAGAAGGTGCTTGACATACATAGAGATATCTAGGAGCATTGTCGAAAGACTAAATGAACACTTGAGACAATATGACAATAAAAAACAGTCCTCTATACTCTACCAATATGCCAAGGACCAATATGGAGGCAACCTGGGTTAACTTGACATCTGCATTTTATCCAAGCACCCAAAGGGCCCAACGCTCAGTCAAATACAGGAATACATCCTCATAAATGAAACATCCCCAGTACTAAATAGGAAATATACGTAGTAGGTATTCTTACCCCAATACCCACAGTTTATATTTATATACAGGTAGAATAGTTAGTGAATTGTTATGTAAATGTATGTGTGTGGGTGTGCATGTGTATATGTACATGTATGTAGGCAAATGGATATGAAAGTGAACAGATAGACATACAGACAGATAGGTACATAGGTAATAAAAACAGACAAGCACACATACACACACATACACAAATGAAGACTGAAACACACGACCACACACACACACTTCACTTCACACAAGGACTCAAATCGAGACACACATCTATACATACAGACACATTATATAGTCACAAAAAAACCATACACAGGCACCCTCAGACATGCACACACAAGGAGACACAGGTATACACACACATATACATGCATACACACACTTGCATGCATGCATACATACATATGTATGTACATACATACATGTGTGCACACACACACTGACCCACACACATGCGCACAAACAAACAAAACGGATGCAGCTCAGATAATGGACAGAGTCAATGACTATTGAAAAGGTTGCAAGTTACAACGAAAATTTTAGGAAAATGAAAAAGTAAATGAGTGGAAACATTACCAGTGAGTGTGTTAAATAATAAGACACTAGAAGAGAATGACTCTCCCCAGACACAACAAAATATGCTTCAGCACATGAAATCACATAAAGAATCTTGCAAACCAAATCCATAAACGAAATGTCTATATATTTATACTTTAAAATTAATCACCTGGAAATCTCCACTCTTTGCTTTCTCTTGTTTTGTATGTATACATATATAACATTTTGTATTTCATATCCAAACTGTTATATTTAATATATCTAATTTGTTTATCCACATAATCGCTTCCATATATATATATATATATATATATATATATATATATGTTGAATGTATGTATGTGTCTTTATATGAGCACAAAGAGAGTGAGAGTGGGTAGAGAGGGATGGAAAGAGGAAGAGGAAGAGGGGAGTCAGATTCTTTATTCTGCTACATGTGATGATTAATGTTACCAAAACTTGAAAAACACTCCCATCTAATTGTAGAAATACAATAACAAGAGTAATTAGTGTACGCCCCTAGATGTTATATATCACCTGTCTGCTACCATATATACCCAGACAGATTCCTTCCTACCCACCACCCTCTGTATACTTGTCTCTATAGTTACTGAGTCTGTCTAATGGGTTTGTTTTTCTTAAGCTACTTGCCAAGTTTTGTTTGGCAACTGCTTCTAAAACACAGTTCATAGACACAGTGACATGGGTTGGATGGTTTGACCGAGAACTGGCAAAGTGGGAGGCTGCGCCAAGCTCCAATCAGATTTGGCAAGGTATCTATAGCTGGATGCCCTTCCTAACACCAACCACATCGAGAGTGTATTGGTTGCTTTTACATGCCACCAGCACATGAGTCAGTCAGGTGGCACAGGCGTTGATCATGCTGATTTTGCAGCTTTATTAATAAAGTGTGTATATATATATATACATATATATATATAAAATAGAAAAAGACACCTTTTATCAATTCAACAATACCATATAGAAAAAAATTACATCCTATAGAAAAAATTAAATATAAGATAAAAACATATACTAATGATTAAGTAATGTGCAAAACAATAAATAAGATGTATATATTTGGTAAAATGACTACACGTATTTCTTGGCTATCATCATCATCATCGTTTAACATCTGTTTTCTGTGCTAGCACAGGTTGGACGGTTCGACCAGGGTCTGGGAAGCCAGGGGGCTTCACCAGGCTCCAGTCTGATCTGGCAGTGTTTCTACAGCTGGATGCCCTTCCTAACACCAACCACTCTGTGAGTGTAGTGGGCACAGGTGTCAGGGGGAGCTGGCATTGGCCATGTTAGGATGGTGTTTTTTACGTGCCACTGGCACAGGTATCACAACTACTATTTCCATTTGATATTTATTTCGATGTTCATGTACTTGACTCAATAGGTCTCCTCAAGCACAGCAGGTTGTTCTGCAATCCAAGGTACTTTGAATGGGCTGGGGCTATGCGAAACTGGTGCAGGAAGCAGCCCAGGTCTTTGCAGTCACAGCATATCTCCAGAGATCTCGGTTCTTCGTCATTGCCTTTGTGAGGCCCAACGCTCAGAGGTCATGCTTGACTACATCATCCCATGTCTTCCTGGGTCTACCTCTCCCCCTGATACCTTCAACTGTTTGGGAGCGGCACTTCTTCACACATCTCTCCTCATCCATCCGCCGTACATGACCATACCATAGCAAGCGTCTCTCTTGCACACCACATCTGATGCTTCTTATGTCCAGCATTTCTCTCAGGGCGCTTTCACTCTGTCGTGCGTGCACACTGACATTACACATCCAGCGGATCATGTTAGCTTCATTTCTTTCAAGTCTACGCATGTCCTCTGCAGTCATAGCCCATGTTTCACTACCATGAAGCATGGCAGTTCGCACACATGCATCATACAATTTACCTTTCACTCTGAGCAAGAGACCCTTTGTCGCCTGTAGGGGTAGGAGCTTTCTAAACTTTGCCCAGGCTATTCGTATTCTAGTGGTGACACTCTCTGAGCATCCACCTCCACTACTAACTTGGTCACCTAGGTAGCGGAAACTATCAACTACTTCTGGTTTCTCCCACTGGAGTGTGATGGAATCTGTTTTCTGAGTATCTGTGGTGTCTATTGTCCCTGTGCATCTGCCGCATATGAAAGCTATCTTATCAGTTAATTTCCCTTTCATATTGCTGCACCTCTTATGCGTCCATAGCTTACACTGGGTACATCTTATGGAGTTTCTACCTAGACCTTTCCTACAGATCGAGCAGGGCCACCTGCCCAAGGGTGTGTGTGATGAGTTCGCCTTTCTGCTTACTATAACTTTGGTCTTTGCTACATTTACTCTAAGGCCCTTTGATTCTAAACCTTGCTTCCACACCTGAAATTTCTTTTCTAGTTCCGGTAGTGATTCTGCTATGAGGGCCAGGTCATCAGCATAGAGGAGCTCCCAGGGGCAATCTGTTTTGAATTCCTCTGTTATTGCCTGGAGGACTATGATAAATAAAAGGGGACTGAGGGCTGAACCTTGGTGGACAAATTGTTACTGGTAACAGAAAATGGTGCCTGAACATCAACATGAAGCAGCGTAAGGAATGGCTTAGCCCCAGTAAACAAGCAACACTGCACATGAAACAAGATCTTCATCCACATAAAATGATGTTGTGCGTATGGTGAGACTGAGAAGGGATTATCCATTACGAATTGCTTGAACGGAACTAAACGGTCAACATGGAACTCTATGTTCAACAGATGGAACGATTCAACATGGCTATTCAAGAGAAAAGACCTAATCGGCAGCATGGAGTTCTTCTGCTGCATGACAACGCCCGTGCTCATATCACCAATATGTCCAAGGAAGCCATTCAAACGCATGGCTGGGAAGTGCTACAAATACCCGCCATACTCTTCTGATTTGGCACCTCTTTCGATCTCTTTCAAATGCTATGCACAGAGTTTCTTTCAATACTGTTGCAGAATTGAGAGATTGGCTGGATCAATTTTTCGAGTCGAAATCGGGTGACTTCTACCAACTAGGTATTGAAAATCTTGTTGAAAGTTGGGAAGAAGTTGTAAACAACAAGGGTGAATACATTATTGTTGTTATTTTTTATTAAACCTTTAAAAAAATTTAAATTTAAAAAAACAGCGGGAACTTAGTTGCCAACCTAATATATATTTGTGTGTGTGTGTGTGTATATATATATATCAATGTGTGTTATGTGGTTGACATTGCTGCTGCTGCTGATGATGTCGATAATAATATGTACTTATAGATATATAAGTATCTGTGAGAGTGAGTGTGTGAGTGTGTGTGTGTGTGTGTGTTTCTTTGTCTTCACAGTGTTTGATAGTTGTAAACAAGTGTCACTATCATGCAGGCTTTGCTAGTTTCTTTCCAATGTTGTGTGAAAATGTTTCTGGTCACAGGGAAATAAAATAAGACGGTTCTATATTTAAGAGATGAGGAATTATGTACATTATTTACATTATTTACAATTGACAGTATTTGTCCTCATCTTGTTTCTTGTTCACACATTTCGGCTGATATACCCTCCAGCCATTATCAGGTGTCTTGGGGAAATTTCGAACCCGGGTTCTCATTCCTAAAGTATTTGTTGATGGTTGTTGTTATTATTATTATATTATTATTATTATTATTATTATTATTATTATTATTATTATTATTATTATTTAGGTCACTGCCTGGAATCAAACTTGGAATCTTGGGGTTAGTAGCCCGTGCTCTTAACCACTACGCCATTTGCCCACGGATATATGGTGTTGTGGTTAAGAGCGCAGGCTATTAACCCAAAGATTCAGAGTTTGATTCCAGGCAGTGACCTAAATAATAATAATAATAATAATAATAATAATAGCAGAACCCAGGTTGAAATTTCCCCAAGACACCTGATGAAGGCTGGAGGGTATATCAGCCGAAACGTGTTAACAACAAACAAGATGAGGACAAATGTCCATCAATTGTAAATAATGTGTGGGGAAATATCTTGACAACAGGAAGGGCATTTTCTCACAAAATCTGCCTCAATAAAATCTGACCAATACATGCAAGTATGCAAAAGCTGGACATTAGAACAATCTCTCCTATTCCCCTCCTTGGTCACTTAAAGTGAGTGTACACACTCTAGGTTTATGAGTACTTCCCCTCTTATCCAATCGTTTTTGGCCTTTCTGCTCTCATCTCTTATATTTTCTTCTCTGCTCTATACATTTTAGATTATTGAGTCCTTTCTCAATTCCTGCCACATTCCTTGTGAGTGATCAGTGTTGGTGCCATGGGTACTTACTGGGAAGTGGTTGGCAAATGATTAGATGAAGTTGAGAATTGTGGCATGCCAAAGGCTTATCAATGTCTAATGCCATGAGGAAATGCACTTTCTAAAGTGATTAGCATCCAACCATTGAAGCCAAGCCAAATGTTTTTGAGAGAAGTGCTCTCAATAAGAAATTTGTCGGGTTGTGGGAAATCATCCGGCTCATGCCAGTATGGAAAGTGGGGATCAAATGATGTGTATATATATTTATGTATGAATATATATGCACTTGAAATAGCTTTAGATTAAAATACCAGTGTGTATAATATTTATAATGTGTATACAAATGTAGAATGGCATAAATAATATTTTGTTGGTGTTAAAAATACAGGGCTTGGTTCCAAATGCTGGTGTGTTGCCTGAAACAGTGTTCTGACCTGATTTGGTCACTCCAATGATGAATGCCTTACACGTTCTGCCCTAAGTACCCCTCCCCACGAAAGATGCTTGTTTTGATACAGAAATCAATAAACAACACATTTTCTGATTTGTGCAAATGCTTTCCCTGCTAGAATGAAATTAACACACCCTTGAAACAGGCTTAGAATATGATATTTAAACATAAGTTTAGAGATAAAAACAACAAATGAAAAGGGTAGCTTGAAACGGAAATTGAACTAACCTCTTTTGGTTTGTAATTTGTGTATCAACCATTCTTCTATCACACATGACACACGCACACACACACACACACACACGTAAGTAGCAGTTTCCAGTAGGATTTAACTTTGACTATGATGATTTGTTCAACCCTGCCGGCATAAAATGTGAATATATAAATGATAAACTGATGATAATACTGGCATACATAAATACATAAATAGTTTATTCAGTTGGAAAATAGGTAAGTTGTAAGTTATTTGTAAACACACACACAAAATACTGAAAATATCTAGATAAAAAAAAGACCCATAATGAATCTGATTGTTTATTGATTGTTAGATGGTATCCTTTACCTCAAGATAGCATGATGTGATATCACATTTTAACTGTCAGGTGTAGTGATGTTGCTGTTGGTCATCTCTGTCTTTCTATACAGATACAAGTTAGAGAAATATATCATGTGCACTTACAAACTATAAACTTTTAATTTAAATTGCAGGAGATGCCAAAATTAATTCCATTTGCTGAACAGAAGTTTCACAAATTACGTAATGAGTGTCGGAAGAAATCTATATTATTTACTGATCCGAAGTTCCCAGCAAACAACTCTGCAATCTTCTTTAGCAGAAGTCCTCCAAGTGGCATTATATGGAAGAGACCAGGAGTATGTATATTTAACACACTTGTTTTCCATGTTATACAATCTCATCACACTTTTAACATATTTCAGTACTTTGCCTAAAGTTATCAAACTCTCTTCTACATGCCCCCACTTTCACAGGGGCTTTTCAGTCTTGTGAGTCATACTTATCCTCTGTAGTGCTTGTACCATGAAAAAGCACCTTGTACAGTCTGTAAAAAAAATTGGTGAAATAAGACAAGATAACACAGGGTTTGAAAGTGGGTTTGCTTGTGAGGAACCTGGTTGAAGCTCCTCTCCACCTTACTTTTTGAATGCAACATGCATCAACATGCCTCTCTTCAAGCATCTCAACAATCTCACTAGACTTACTTTTCAATGTGCCTATGTACCAACTCTGAGGGAATGTAGGTGGCAGGAGGTAACATGGGTGGGGGAGAACAGTAGATTTCAGCATCCAGAAAAAAGGCTCCAATGAGCATTTGCCAACTGACATATAACAGTTGTCCTGCCATTTAATCTACCCTCATTCATGTTACACCTGCCTTCACTCAAGGTGGTTGCTATACAAGCATTAGTACAAGCAATGTTAGTACAAATAAAAGTAAGTATATACATAAATAAATAATTTTTTATCACTAGGCTTTGCTGTGGAGGTCTCATTTGAGTTATTTTCCTTGCTGCATTCTAAAAATCTTCCATATAGAGTTTTGTTTACTAATTGCTTGCATATTTTTAGCTGACTGAAGTTTTACAGTTCCTTCTATTGCGTGCGTATATGAGGCCTTCCCACTGTATATAAAACACTACTCACTTTATTACATATACGAGAGCCTGCACTGTTTCAGTTTGGTCAACTGAAAATAGCCCTCAGCCTATTATATTGTTGCTATTTATTCCAGAGAGATTCATTTTATGACTCAGTAAAATGACACTCCTGAAATACTTTGTGGTGGATGGTGAATGACAGAGAAATAAAACTAAGATCTGTACAAAATGAGATTGTGACAGACTTTCAATTGTCAGTTCAAGAATTTCACATAATTTATACCACAAATGTTTTGATTAAAATTCTCTTTCCTATAATACTGAGCTTTGGGATTGGCATAAATGGTAAAATACTGATCAGTAGAATATATAAAGTTAGCTTTACATTGCAAGTTCCTACCATGTCAAATTTACTTTCCATCTCACTAAGAGTGAATAAATATGTACCAGTAATAAAAGGAGTGTTTTAATCAACTTCCTACAAACTTAGCCTTGATCTCATCACAAAGAAGTTAGAAGTAAACCATCATGTCTGTATATGAAAACATTGCATATTGGATAAGCAGAATATATAATGTCTGTCTATATATATTAAAGTCAGACTGTGTGTATTTGTAAATCCGTGTAACTTCTGAAGTTCACAGCTGATTTTCTCCAAACTGGGAACATTCATTACTTATGTTCCAGAGATGGTTTTAGACTCTTAAAATTTTTCACATAATGAGTAATGGGACCTTTGGGAGCAGAAAATACCCTTTCCTGGGTTACGTAGAGAAGTGATGTAACTTTTTGCAAAGTAACTTTCATAAATTGATTGTCTCCCTTCTATCTAGCGTGATTAATCCATTGAATGTTTTTCGTCTTTTTAAGATATTGGTATTAATGTTTTTTATTGATATTTTATTAATTACATATCAATGTCATCTTAGTTCATTGTATGTATTTCTTAGAATTTGCTCAAATATTGATATTATTTAGCCTTTTTTATTGACATTTCATTATTAACATACAATTCTCATCTTATTTTATTACGTCATATTTCTTGACATAATTTCTCCAAACAAGAGATCCTCCATTGGTAAAAAAATAATCACAATCTCAATTGGCTGTGTGAAAGAGCAATACTGGCTCCAAAACACAGCACTGTAAGTAAAATTAATGGGCAGCTGCTGCAGTACCTTCCTGGAAGTCTTCAACTCTATAAGTTAGTTGATACAGTCCCAGATCCAGAAGAGGTGATAAATTATCTAACAGAATTTTTCAATTCATTGGAGCCTCCAGGGCTGCCTTCCCACAAATTGGAACTTAAAGTGGGAACTTTATTGAGGAATTTGGATACACCAACACTCTGCAATGGGGCACGCCTGGTGGTAAAGAAGATGATGCTACATGTTATTGAAGCCAGTTCACTTCCCCATTGCCATTTACCATTGCAGCCCCTTTCCAGAATGTACCCATTTACATACAATATCTCCATTACACCTATTTTCCCTGTTAACCTTCCTCTGGTATTGTTGTACCTCTTATGTGTCCATAGTTTACACCGAGTACACCATATGGAGTTTCTACCTATGCTTTTTCTACTGATCGAGCAGGGCCATTTACCTGAAGGAAGTCATGATTTGACAGCCTTCCTACTTACTAAGACTTTGGTTTTTGCAAGGTTGACCCTAAGGCCCTTCGATTCTAGACCTTGCTTCCACACCCTAAACTTCGTCTCCAGTTCTGACAGTGACTCAGCTATTAGAGCAACATCATCAGTATAGAGAAACTCCCAGGGGCAGCTTGTCTTGAATTCCTATGTTATTGCCTTGAGTTCTATAATGAATAAGAGGGGGCTGAGGACTGATCCCTGGTGATTACATATTTCTACTCAGAATTCTAATGCAAAATATTTTACTTTTTTGTAGATTAGTTAGGCATGATTCGCCCCTGCTTTTCAATCTCAGTATTTAAACTATGCATAGTACTGCTGTAGTACACATGCTGTGTGCACTCCTACAACACTGTCTTCTTTACATCTACGATACTTGTAGACCACATACATAATGAAAGAAAAGCAATTCAGAAGACCAGTTGCAAGGGCTAAAGTTTGTTGTTGCAGTAAACTCCATCACTTAAAACCTTTGCCACTACATGTAGAATGACCCCTAAATAAACAGACACATCTACAACAACCAAATCCTCTACTATAACGCCATGTTGACACTTTAACACTGCATGTCATATGATTGCATGTTGCAATGTGCAGTATGATCAATAACTGCATTTCGGAAGGTGTGCTGTGGTGGCTGTAAGTCTGGAACACTTGGTCTGTAGATCACAGTTATTCTAACAAGTGTCTCTGAGCCCTAGGCCACCGGGGCCCACATGAACACAACTACAATTAAGGTGCCACTACACAGCCTCATGACTAGTTAGAAATGGCTGGCACATTTCCTTATAGTCTTAAAAGAACAGATACATTGAACAATATAGTTCTATGTATGCAAGTTTTGAAAGGAAAAAAAAAAGACAGTATATTTACTGCTGGAAAACTTCAGATTGTAATTCTTGATCAGTTATGGCTTGGGTTTAAACACAGGTTTCAGTTGGTAATGAGTTTATTGATGAATAATTCAAGAGTATCACCTGTTCAATATATTACTTTTGCCCATCCCAGTAGAAGAGTTATTTATAGAAACATAGCCAGCTACAAGTGGTTGGTCTAGAATTTGTTAGTAATTTTAGATAAAACAGAAAAATAATATTTGTGAGTTGCTTGATGGTTTTGGTGGTGACTGGGTCAGTGGTTGTAAAATTGTTGCAGTAATATTAATGAGCTGAGATTTCAAGAAGTCTTATTTAATTAATCATCTCAGATGTATCTGGTTTTTCAATAAATGCACACACAGATACAGAGAAAGTGAAAAACAACAGCAAGTTTTACTTATGAGTTTTACTTATTCATTCATCTGTTGCTTTCAGAATGTTGAACAAAATAATAGGAAAAAATTACGTTAAGAATATTTTATAGGTTTAACATATGATCTAGGATGGAGTATTTAACATCATACAAGTTTATATACATTTATCACTTAAACTGTCACTTAAATTTATCACTTAAATTGTCACAACTTCTTTCCAGGACAATAACTGATGGTAAGGAAGTAAAATTTAGAGCTGTATTCCTTGTTTGTCTGTTTAAACTATAATGTTATCTAACACCCAGTATATTTCACTTATCACAACATTTAAATCTACTTGAAAATTTCTGATAGTGTAAGCATTGGAAATAACTGAATCTGTTTAAATATGAGTTAACAGACCATTTATTAACATTTGCAATATAGCATAACACTGAAAAATAGCTAAAAACAAGAAACAAAAAATAAAGAGAAGACCTAGAGTCCATGCAACTCATGATGTTACAATCTGGCAAAAATACAAAAGCAGAAAAGAAACCAATTGAAGTAAGATCATGAAGGGAATTAGTGGGAAGTGAGTTTAGATTTGTTACACAGTGGTCACATGAAGCTTTGTCTATAAAGATCTTTTATCAGTAACTATAAAAGCGCAATAAAAATTCTGAAGAGAAGACAAATAAAGTAGTTAAAGGAGAGAAAGAGTTTGAAGAGAGAGAGAGAGGGATGGAAATTAATGGAATTGTGAGTGAGAAGGAGGCGGGAGATTAAATTAGTGTTAATTAGTAAAGAAGAATAAATGAGAAAATAGAATTTACCAAAATAGAATTTAGCCAGTAATTCAAGCTTGTATTTCTAAAAGCAAGATCGTCAAAATGTTAAATGTTAAAATTGCCCCAAAATATTCCTTACAAAATAGTATTTATATCAAATAAAATGTTTTCTATATTCATCTATTTTTTCTATCTCCCCTTCACTCTCTCTCTCTTTCTCTCTCTCTCTCTCTATATATATATATATATATATCATCATCATTTAACATCTGTCTTCCATGCTGGTATGGGTTGAATGGTTTGGCAGGAGCCAGCCAGGTAGAAGGCTACCCCAGGCTACTGTGGCTGTTTAGGCAAGGTAGCCCCATAGGCCGAGATAGTGGTTGCTAACCCATAATGTAGCACTAATCTAATCTTAAGTATTCCATCGCAGACTCTGACTACCTCAATTACCTTATCGACCCATTTCTCTGCAAGAAGTATATCCATGCCCCTGACCCTGTCAGTGTTCCCTACCAATAAAGATCTTGTATCTATGTTCTTTGCCTGTGAGGAACCTAGCAGAGTCTCCTCTCCACCTTCTTTCTTGGATGCAGTACAAATCTACACATCTCTGTTCAAGCATCTCAACAATCTCATCAGACATACCCTGAGCCAACCCTGAGGGTGTGGGAGGTGTGAGCCCATGTGACCCTGAGATGGGGGACAGCAGCATCATGTACCTGAAAAGAAAGCTCGCATTTGGCAGAATTCATAAACAAACAACAGCCCTCAACCTGCATGCAGTACACCATCATTTTTATGCATTATATAATCACAACCTTACATAGGAGATAGACCCCAGGTAGGGGTGGGGATGGCATTACGCCTTTAGAAGTGTTCATGAGAGACAAGTGAAAGCTGTCAGAGGATAGGGACTTCCGGTACTGGTGGTGGAGAGTGAGAGGACAGGGATTTCCAGTATTGGTGGTGAGGGTGGGAGGCTGGGTGAACCACGAAACAGCAATACCTATATTAGGAAAATAGCAGATAGAATTTAAAACTCTTAGCAATTTCGGTCAGCCAATCTGTGACTTTTTAGGTAGATGGCCCTGCTTGATCTGTAGAAAAGGCATAGGTAGAAACTCTATAAGATGTACCCAGTGTAAGCTATTGACACATAAGAGGTGCAGCAATATGAAAGGAAGGCTAACTAGGAAAATAGTTTTTGTATGTGGAAGATGCCCAGGAGCAATAAACACTGAATATGTGCAGAGAACTGCTTCTGTCACATTCCATGGAGAAAACTAGAAGTAGTTGATAGCTTCCGTTACCTAGGTGACCAAGTCAGTAGTGGGGGAGGGTGTGCGGAAAGTGTAGCTGCTAGAATAAGAATAGCCTGGGCAAAGTTCAGAGAGCTCTTACCTCTGCTAGGGACAAAAGGCCTCTCGCTCAGAGTAGAAAGTAAACTGTATGAGGCATGTGTACAAACAGCCATGCTATATGGCAGTGAAACATGGGCTGTGACTGCTGAGGACATGTGTAAGCTCGCAAGGTGGCACACACTCTGGCTATGCTAGTGTTTGGGAGGAGTCATTAGATTCCCATTACTGATTCTGTTCTGATAACCAAACAAAGTTGATTCTTTCTACTTGTTGAACCTAAGTTCTATTACCTTCCATCGAACTATTTCTTGCTAACCCATAAGCTAGAGAAGTTGAGTCTGCATGTAAGCCTCCTCTAACTCCACTTAATTACCTCTGCATCCCAGTTTCAGGAAGATTCAAAAAGCCATGGAAACTCAAGAAGAAACTAGCTGTGTGCAAAGAGAAGCACAAATGTTATGATTTCGATGATGAGGATTGTCGTTTCCACATGACTTGTTGATGCAGTGAAAGGATCGTTATAATCATCGTTATTGTCATCATTGCTGTAGTTATCATCATCATCATCATTCTCATCTTCATTGATCATCATTCATTATCTATCACCATCATCAACCATCCATCACCATTCCCATTGTCATACTCAACATCATCCCCCACTCATCATTGTCAGCTGCACTACTCCCATCTCACAATCACTACTGTCATTCCTTGGTTTTATATCCATTTGGCTGACTTGAGCTGGAAAGGTTTCCAGACTTCTTGTTCCTTGAATGCACTCTGAGAAGATACCCCTTTAACCTATTTGCAGGATATTGCAGAGGACCCCAAGTTCTTTTTAGACTCAGCAAGTGCTGAAGATTTTGCACAAGGCAGTTTAGGAAACTGTTGGTTTGTTGCAGCTTGTGCTTCTGTGGCTGAGAACCCTGATCTATGGAAAAAGGTAAGATGAAATGTAACCCATTTATTGTAATGTTGAAGATAATGGGAGATAGTTTAAGACTAATGGATGCTGTTATTGTTTTCTTCGAAAAATAGGCAAAAAATGTGTAAGGTTACATGATGATAATATCAGTTCTGGATGAATGAAAGATAAAATCAATGTGTATGATATCAAAACTACATTTTATACTGTTCATTACTCATTGAAATTACTGCTTTCAGTTTTAAAATTCTATATTCTAATTTCAATTATCGATGATGATGATGACTGAAGTAAAGCTGTACATCTTATCTCATCAATAAGTTGTACCAAGTACCAACAATCAATATTGTTCAGTTATACATATTTTCTCCTTAAACATCAGTTCTATAGTAGAACAGTCATAAGCTTTTTTCAAACTGAAGACGGTTTCATTCCTCTGATAGCTATTTACTTGATGTTGATTCTCTTGAGAAAAACATGACCATCACACCTCTATAGACACCTACATTGTCATGTCTCTGAGAAACTACTAAGTAATTTCTTCAGAGTTGCACTTTTATGAGTAGATTAGCATATGAACGTCTGTTAGAAGTGTCAGTAGTTGAAATACTGCTATCACCACTGCATTATAACAAAGACCAGACAGCCGTAAATTGTTCATTTGAGAAATTCTGAATTTCATCAAATAAAACATTTTCAGTTTTTAAAAATTTTGGAATTTTGATAATTTTCATCCGGTTTCGAAAGGGTTAAATTTCCTCTACTGCACCCAAACAAAATTTGTTCATTTTAATTACACTTTTCCATGCTGTCCAACTAAAATATTTTACTTAAATGATTCTGTATTTCTTAAAATAGATAATTTTCAGCAATTTGTTTTTTTTTTAATTCTTAAATAACAAGTTGAATTCATTGCTCAGTTTAACTACACTAAACGACCTTTGAATGCCTTTGGCACAGACCATTCCATTGCAAGCCTTTTGGATAGTCTCCTATTTGACACTTACTCCCTCTCATTATATTCCCAGACTTTGAGGTTTTGAAAAATGTCACACATGCACACTTTACACTTCTGACAAAACAATTCTTTCACATCAGGTGACAGTATCATAAGGCTTACTGCAAGATTACTATTTAGAGTGAGTCTGTTGTGGAGATGCAGTAATAACTTGGATTGCAATGAAATTTACTGGACTGACATTTGTTACACAACACTGTGGCAAACCAAAGCCTTTAGGTATTCTGACATCGAGTTTTGGGCCTCATTAGTAAGTTGCCTTAGTTTTATACATATGTAATGTCTTTGGTATTCAGGTTGTTCCAGATTATGAAGAACAGGAATGGAGTCCTAAGAATAAATATGCAGGAATTTTCCACTTCAAGTTCTGGCAGATGGGTGACTGGGTTGATGTTGTTGTTGATGATCTTTTACCAACAATTAATGGAAAACTTATTTTCGCTCATTCAACTTCAAAGAATGAATTTTGGAGTGCTTTACTTGAGAAAGCATATGCAAAGTAAGACCAGCTTTATTTTTTTATGAGGAATTATTGGATTATGTTTGTTTCTTAAAGAGCTTCAGCTGTATTCTTTTGTTATCTTCAACCTATTATTAATATAATCTGAAGGCAAACATACTTCTGAAATTAATCTTAACATTTTGATATAAATTTAAATTTGATTCAATTTAATCAATTTTAAAACATTCTCTTCACCTTCACGTTTCTAAATTAAATAATCCTTCCTCTATACCTACCTCTCTATCTGCCTATGTATGTGTGTGTGTGTGTGTGTGTGTGTCTTCCACCATCTGTCCATTCAATCATCCATCCATCAGTTCATCCTAAATACACACACACACACACTTTGGGAAAGGCATAAATATCATTAGATTCTATTTTCTCTCTCTTCTGTATTTTTTTCGTTTGTCTAAAAGTAACAAACAATTATATGCACTGTCAATATTTTGATAGATTGTTTGGATCTTATGAAGCCCTAACAGGAGGGAAATCTCGTGATGCTATGGTTGATATGACTGGAGGTGTGGGAGAAAGTGTAAGATTAAGTGAATACAGAAGCCAAGAGAAGAAAGCAGAACTATTTAAATCTTTGCTCTATGCCTACGAGAACAAGGCTTTGATGAGTGCATCAATAATGGTAAGCAACAGCATTTCAGTATTGATACATCATGCTTCAGTATCTTTATAGTTTATTAGTTTATGACAGATATTGAATTGCATTAATTACTGGTCTTCATTAGAAACACTTAACTAATACAGAATTCAAATTATGACTTTCACAAATTCTTTCAAAGAATGCAATCTTCACTCACTTTAAGATGGCTTATTGTACCTGCAGCTATGTAGACATCAAGACAAGCAGACACAAACATATAAACATTCCCAACTACATTTATGCACATATACATAAAGGCAACCAGCCATACATGCACACACACACACATATACATATGATGGACTTCTTTTAGTTTCTGTCTATCATATATATGTATATATATATATATAACATGGTATATGAAGAAACAAAAATTTAGATAATCATTTTATATGTATGATTTACATCAACATAATAAATACATCATCATCATCATCATCATTGTTTAATGTCCACTTTCTATGCTAACATGGGTTATAATATAAAATTACATGAAGACAAGGAACATATCTATATATTATTTAGAAAGAAATAAGAGTTACATGAGGTAAAAATATGTTTGAAAAGGATAAATAAAGGTTGATATCTCGATTAAAAATCGTATTGTTAAAGTGACAAGGGTACAAAGTAGTAGCAGTATTGCTAGAAATAGGAGTCAAAACAACTCATTAGCCACAAAAAGCACAATCTTAGTAGGTTTACGAGAGAGACAGAGCGCTCTGCTTTACTGAGACAAAGCTCCTTACTGAAATAGCAGAAATACCCGCATCATGTGATTTTGAATTCTGATGCAGGGTATCTCAATTCTCATCAGTGGATCCTACATTATTTATAGTATACACATCTACCATTTTGAGACAACACATACTTTCAATGGTTTTTTTTCTCATAAGTTGGCGAGGTGAGTTGAACATAACTCTAGGTGCAGTAAGATCCACTGACAAGAATTGAGATTTTGTGTGGCTAATGAGTTGTTCTGACTCTTATTTCTAGCAATACTGGTACTACTTTGTACCCTTGTTACTTTAGGGATGTTTATAAATTTGCCTTTAGGTTTTAAATTGCTAATATGCCACACACACACACACACATATATCTTCATCATCAACATTTAATGTCTATTTTCCATGCTAGCATAGGTTGGATGGATGCGTATATATATATATATATATATATATATATATAATAATAATAATAATAATAATAATAAAGGGTAAAAATCATTAATGATTTTTACCAGGTGGTCTGCATGGAAATAAAAAAAAAAATTTACAAATATTTTATAATTATATACGTAATCATAACAAGGGCTTGGCTTGTGCCTCACCATGCACTGAAAAACAGACGTCTAAAGACACTATTACCACCATAAATTCTCCGAGAATAACACAGACTAGCAGAAGAAAGAAAATGAATTAAAACTTTCAGTTAACCACATACAAGATCCTGTTTCAGCTTAAAGTATGTGGTTAACCATGGGCGTAAGAGTGGCTGTGTGGTAAGAAGCTTGCTTCCCAACCACATGGTTCTGGGTTCAGTCGCACTGTGTGGCACTTTGGACAAGTGTCTTCTACTAAGCCTTGTTAGTGGATTTGGTAGATGGAAACTGAAAGAAGCCCATCGTATTTATATGTATATGTATCTGTGTGTGTCTGTGTTTATTCTTCCGTCAACACTCAACAACTAGTGTTGGTGTGTTTACATTTCCATAACTTAGTGGTTCGACAACATGAATTTCTTCCATCTTCTTCCTCTGTTAAAATATTTTGGAAAAATTATGTTAATGTGTCCTACTTGTTAAAATTCTATTTATTTATTTGTGCAGCTGAAGATGGCACTGCTTTTAAATTGATGTAATGATTGCATTGTTTAATTAAATGGAGCTGCTTGAAACAGTCATACTGCATCACTGTTTGATATCCAGATGCTTATTTTGATTATATATATATGTATAAATACAATGAACTTTGTATACAATGTATACATTGCTTGGTGCACTACAACTCATCAGAAATGGTAGCCAAAAGTACATGTACAATCATCATCATCATCATTGTTTAACGTCCGTTCTCCATGCTAACATGGGTTAAACAGTTTGACCGGGGTCTCGGAAGCCAGGAGGCTGCACCAGGCTCCAGTCTGATATGGCAGTATTTCTACAGCTGGATGCCCTTCCCAAACGCCAACTACTCCGTGAGTGTAGTGGGTGCTTTTTATGTGCCACCGGCACAGGGGCCAGTGGAGGCTAGCAATGGCTACAATTGTTTGGTTCTTTCTACATTCCACTGGCACAGAAGCCAGCCAAGGTGGCACTGGCATTGGCCACGTTCGGATGGTGCTTTTTACATGCCACCGGCACGGGTATCACAACTACAATTTCCATTTGATTTTTATTTTGATGTTATACTTGACTCAATAGGTCTCCTCAAGCACAGTAGGTAACCCTACGATCCAAGGTAAGCACAGCAGGTCGTTCTGCAATCCAAGATCCTTTGAATGGGCTGGGGCTGGTTGTGTGAAGCTGGTGTAGGATACAGCTATGAACTCTCTTTATTTCTCGGGTCTTCGCAGTCACAGCATATCTCCAGAGATCTTGGTATTTTGTCATTGCCTCTATGAGGCCCAGCGTACATTACATAGAATAATGCCCAGAAAGTGAACAGTGAATGAATAGTTTTAAAAATGGGGTGGGGGGAATAACAGGTGTACTGCTGGCAAATTTCAGGAACCATGGAAGTTTTGAAGGATGTAGTGTCCCAGCAACTAACAACTGATGCGGGTAGTTTATTCCATGCTTTAGCAATTCTGAGTGAAGCTGTTTGATAAGAGGAAGACTGAGGACTTGATGGGGATGCTGGGGTTAGAGGAATCAGTGGAACGACTGGCAAGGGTGAATGGAATGTGGTGGTATGGGTATGTGTTGAGGAGGGATGAGGAGCAGGTTCTGAGAAGGGTGCTTGATAAATGGACCACGAAAGTGAGGTAGACTGAGGAAAACATGGAGGGGACAGGTGGAAGAGGAGATTGGGAGGGTTGGCAAGATGGTGTGAGGGCAATTGCTATGGCATTGAGGTAGATCTGGCCACCCCTGTTAATGGGGACCAAACCCAGATTTAAAACACATGAGGATGATGATGATGGGTGCTGTGTTGTTTTCTGATTTTGTAAGTATGTCCATAAGTGTTAGACACATGGAATTCAAAAAGGTGCCCAAAGTTGTTGCTGGAAAGATCGTGGACCATGTTGTGGTTGTCTACCAAGTCATTTGCCGGCTGTTGGAGCTTTAATGTGTCCATGTGAAAGGAAGCAAAATGTTCAAAGTATGATTGATTCCTAATGGTGGATATTTGTCTGGTTGCATGTCTGAAAATAGTTACCAGGAGAGCGATATGTTGAGCAGGACTGGGATTCCATACTGATGATGCAAATTCTTTCACAACCAGTTGCAGAGAGTCTGGCCTTTAGTTGCTTGTGTGGCACAGAATTGAAGGCTTTATATAGCAACTCAATAAGTGAGAGTGTATGTGATGATGCGTGTGTGCTTACCCCTGAAAGGCTCTGAAACAATGTGTTCTCGAGAAAAACAAATTTGATTTTCAAAATCTGCCTCCCAAAGAAGAGGTTGTTCATAAATGATAATTAACAATTAATTAACAAATATAATTTGCTATGAGATATAATACGTTTAGATCGACAAATCTCTCATTATTTGTCTCTCACCTCACATTCTCTCCCCTTTATACCTTACTCTCCCTATATATTTTCCACACTCTTGTGCATTACTTCCATTCTGCTTAAAACCCCATCTTATAATGATTACTTTCAGCATGCACAAAATGCTAGCTTTCAAATCCTTGATTAGGTAAAAATTATCAAATTTAAACCGCTCTAACATTTTTCTAAAATTTTTCTAGAAGCAAAGAATCACAAAACCAGATTCAGTGTGAAAAAGTACGTTAATGTACCAAATTTGAAAATTTTCTCTTAATTTAAAAATTTAAAAATCTATCACAACAGAAAAGATCATTCTCTCTACTTGTCTATTTCTTTCATTTTTTGTGTTCCTCATTGTAAACTTCCCCCTCTTTCTATATATCTATCATACTCTCTCTCTATGTAAATGTATATCACTGTGTGTGTGTGTGAGTAAGGTATTTAATTAGGGTGATGGAATGACTTAAGAAAAGTGTGTAAAAGATAATTTATTTTAGTAAATATGGTTTTTCATGCTCTCTCCTCTCTCTCTCTCTCTCTCTCTCTCTCTCTCTCTCACACACACACACACACACACACACACACACACACACACACACACACACACATGTACTCACTTGGTGCTGAGTAGGAGTTAAAAATTTATATTACAAAATTTTCCTTGTTGTTTAAGCCACTGCATCATTCCATAAAATGTGTTTATGGGGAGAAAAATATTGAAAAGCATCAATACATGTCAGAGTGACAAAGAAACAGGGAAGGTACTAAGTGGTCGTATCATGTGCTAGAAACAACAGCTACATCTCCCTTAAATCACACATTGTTCAGTCTGAAAATTATATTGAAATTTAAACAGAAAAAGTTGCAGATTCAGACTGTCTGTATTTTATGATAAAAAAAAAATTTAGAAAAATCCCAAATTTTAGGATTTATGGTGTTGGCTGATGGCAATGTTTACGAAAAAGTTTTTAAAATATTTCACCAATGTTTTTAAATTGTTTCATTTCCTGTTTGAAAATGAAGGAAGTGAAGATTGTAATTGCTGATTTCCAAAATTTCTTTTTTTTGATCTTCAGGAGTTCTACCATTGTTCTTAAGTGAGTAGTGCAAAAAATATATAGATAAATAAATAAAATGGTCAAAATTGGTATTGAGTAGAGGGAGGGTTTGAATCAATTCTTAAATTTTCAAAATTTCTTTTATTTTTACTGAAAGGACATTTCCCATTGTTTTTAAGTGTGTAGTTAAAAAAAAAAGAAAATGGAAGATGGTGGGGAAGGGAATCAAATTCTTAAAAAAGGTCAAATGGAATTAAAAATTATTTTTATGCATTTGTGTAGGTTTAAACTAATTAAATATTATTTTACAAAATAATAAAATTAAAATTTCTTTGATTAAAACCCTTTCAAACATGGAAGTATCCAAAGAACATTTGAGGCACATAATGCTTTATGAGTACAAAAAAGGAAACTCTGCAGCCGAAGTGACTCGAAACATACACTCAGTTTATGGGAAAGAATGCTTGAATGAAAGAACTTGCAGAAGATGGTTTGCAAAATTCAGAAGTGGAGATTTCAGCCTTGAAGATGAAGATCAAATAGGACGTCCAATTGAGTTAATTAATAAGCTCCTTGAGGCATTACTTGAAGAAAATCCTGCATTATCAGTTGAAGAATTGGTAATAAAGCTTAGTTCAAACCATACAACTGTTCATCATCATCTTCAGCAACTTGGAAAGGTTCCTAAACTTGGAAAATGGGTGCCTCATGAATTGTCCAAAAGCAACCACAAATCCCAAGTCGACATCTGCCCTTCTCACCATTCTCGCGAACTCATTTCACCCTTTTTGGATAGACTTGTGACTGGTGACAAAAAATGGATCTTCTATCAAAATGTTAAATTTCATAAACAGTGGCTTGGTAAAAGGGAAAAACTCAACCACAACCGAGAAGGGAACTTCATGGGAAAAGGGTTCTTCTCTCTATCTGGTGGGATTTCAAAGGAGTAATTTCACTTTGAATTGTTACCACCTTATGCAACAATTAATACTCAAGTCTACTGTTAGCAATTAGAGCGTTTGAACCAACCTTTGAAGAAGAAAAGACCCGCTTTAGTGAATCGAAAAGGAGTGAAGTTTTGTCAGGACAATGCATGACCCCACACTGCAAAGATCACATCACAGAAGATCGAAGAGCTTGGTTGGGAAAAAATTTGGATCTTTTCCTTTTGATATCCAGATTTCAACATAATTTCTAGTTGACTAACCGATTTGAAACTTCGTATACTGGTAGAATGTGTCAAAAGAAAACATTATTTTCACTTGGCTTTTTTGATAAATTTGTAATTCGTTTGTTTAACGTATTTTAATTTTTCGAATTTTAACCAATCTTTTGAGCTGAAATCTATTGCTGCATTATCGATATTGATAAACAAATGAGGAGGGTTGTGTTGGCATGTGCTAGAAACATTAACAATATTTTTTTAATATTTTCTTAATTTTTTTTTACCATGGTTTTGAAGGGCCAAAAACAACAAAAACAAAACAATAATATGCCCAAATTGGTCTAGAGCGGGATATGAGGGTGCGCTTGGAGTGTGGTTTGTATTGTAAAAATTTGTGAAATATTTTTTCATAAAAGGATACCCCAGCTTGTCGGAGGCTGTGATATAAATTGGGAAAAAAATCCTCGACACCAGGTACATAATTTATCGACCCCGAAACGATGAAACATTGATCCCCCATTTCTGGTTTATTTACCTTTCGTGTAAATTTGTTCCGGCAAGGGGCTCTATTGACACCAGTGCGTGCGTGCATAACTGGTACTTAATTTATCCCTAACCCTAACCCCTAACCCTAACCCTATCTCGTGACAGCCTTCCGGCCTCGGTCGCTAGCTTTGGTTAGGTTTAGAGTTAGGGGTTCGGGTTAGGGGTTAGGGTTAGGGTTAGGGTTAGGTTTAGGTTTAGGGTTAGGGTTAGGGATAAATTAAGTACCAGTTATGTACTGGACTGGTCTAAACAACGGCAGTAATTCGTTATCGATATTGATAAATAAACGTGAATTTACTAATAATCGTAAAGAAAAAAAATCCCACTGTGGGGCCGGTAGGTTAGCCTGATATCGAACTCACGAATGCTAACGAAAACAAACATTAAATCAGGAATGAAATGTGTGTGCGTGTATAAATATATAAACATGTGCGTACGCACAGATGTATGTATAACATTTATGTGTGCGGATGACTAAAGAGCGAGACAGACAGAAGAGAGAAGGATGAATAACACTTGTGTGTGTGTGTGTGCTGTTTGCGTTAACAGTAACAGGATGTTTTCTGAGTTTTTAGATGCAGCAAATGATTTCAGCTCAAAAGAGGGCATAGGATTGGTTAAAATTCGAAGAATTAAACTACGTTAAACTTACAAATTACAAATTTATCAAAAAAGCCAAGTGAAAATAATGTTTTCTTTTGACACATTCTACCAGTATACAAAGTTTCAAATTGTTTAGTTAACTAGAAATTGTGTTGAAATCTGGTTATCAAAAGGAAAAGATCCCAAAATTCTTCATCCACCTTATTCTTCTGACCTTGCTCCTTCAGATTACCATTTGTTTCATACTTTACAGAATCATTTGGGGGACATAACTTTCACAAGCCAGGAGGAGGTCGAAACTGACATTGCAGAGTTCTTCGCTTTGAAACCAAAAGAGTTTTACATTGATGGGATTAAAAATCTTGTAAATAGATGGAAGGAAGTCATAGATAACCAGGAAAAGTACATTGATGATTAAATTTCAATTAAATATAACATTTGATCACTTGTTTTCTTTATTCAAAATTTGGACAGAACTTATGGGATGACCTGATATATATATATATATATATATATATATATATATATAGCCATTAGTCATTTTCACACGTGAAGGAGTTAGTGAGAGTGGAAGTTTGACCTAGCCCTCTGCAAAAAGGTGAAGCTGTTGGAAGGGGAAGAGTGTCCATGTTTTGCAGTTTTCTGTAGAACCCGGATACTGATGGACAAAGAACAAATACTTTCCAGAAATGACGCAATTCTTTTGCAAAAAAAAGCAAAAGAAATCGCATTCCTTGAAACAGCTTTCTTGGGTGTAACTCTGCAAAAATGCACAAAGATGATGTTTCACAGTATTTCGTAGATCTGTCGCAAGTTAAATAAAGAATATTAACTGAAAATAGTTTTAAACATTTGTTGAGTCATCTGTACTGTTCATGTGAGATTTGGACCAATTTGGTCAAAAATGAGGGATTTAAGGACAAAAAAACAGTTTTTTGCAATTGTTGGTCATACACGGATGAATTCTGTGCATATCGGAATCTCCTATCTTTATCTTCAGGTAATACAGTTCTATATTTAAGAGATGAGGAATTATGTACATTATTTACATTATTTACAATTGACTCCTCGGAAAAACTGGCAAGTCTTATAAGTGATGGTAGCTACAGCAAAGGAAAGAAAGACCCTACTTTGAAGACAGAGAGGAAGTTGCCACAGATCTTGATCAAGAACAAGGACCCTTTACACCAATGAAGTACAGACAACTGACTCAACACCATAGTAAACTACCACACATGTACAGTCTTTGTAAGATTCACAAGGATGGTATTCCATTAAGACCTTTAGTGAGCTGTAGAGGTTCAGCATGTCATCCACTGAGTTGCTTCCTTGTGGATGTAATCAGTCCATTAGCAGGAAAGTCAACATCGTACGTGAAGAATTCCACCCACTTCACAGAATTGATCAAGGATATCCCCATTGAATCCAACCAGATGGTGAATCTAGATGTGATAAGTCTGTTCACCAAAGTCCCAACTGGTGAAGCACTATCGATGATTCAAGAAAAACTAGTGATAGACACCATCTAAAAGAATGCACTAGTATACTGATAAGAAACTTGATGGAAATGTTGACCTTGTGTGCATAAACTACCTATTTCAGAATGGACACTGATATATATTGACAAGCAGAAGGTTTAGCTATGGGTTCGCTATCATCACCAATAATAGCCATGGAATACTTTGAGAATTTGGCTTTAGGATCAACACCACTAAAACCAACCCTATGGCTGTGATATGTTGATGACACCTTCATACTCTGGCCCTACCAAGTGCTGTTAGATCATGTGAACTCAATAAAGCCATCCATACAGTTCACAATGGAAAAAGAGAAATACAATCAGCTAGCATTCCTGGACGTATTAATAACATGCACCAAGTATGGATTCAAGACATCTGTATACCGCAAGCCAACCTTCACTGGACAATACCTCAACTTCAACTCCCACCATCCATACAGTGTAAAGAGAGGGATTGCTCAGTGCCTAAAACATCAAGCAATATGTATATAAGTAGCAATCATGAAACCCACCATGAAGAAATGATCAAGCTCAGTAACAATCTATTAAGCAACATCTACCCCAAAAGCATACTCTCCACTCCAATTATGAAGAAAAGAGAGGATGAAACCGATAAACTGTCCACAGTCTGTCTACCTATGGGAAAGGCCTCTCTGAAAAGATACAAAAGATATGCGGCCCATATGACATCAGGACAGTATTCAAGAGTAATACAACACTTTGCAAATATCTCCTTCGGATAAAATCACCAATAGAAGAGAACATGTCCAAAGACTGCGTGTACTCCATCCCATGCAGCTGTGATAGATTATACAAAGGTGAAACATGCTGCCCCCTCAAAATAAGGGTAGACGAACATTGCAAAACTGTAACACAGGAAGATATTGATAAATCGGGTATAGGTGATCATGTATGGAAAAATGGAGACCACCTACCCCTGTGGGATGAAGTTAAAATACGAAAACTAAAAGAAGCAGCACATATGCTAGGACACAACAACCTCCTAAGCAGACTGAGTGCAGATATGAGCAGCATATGGGAACCTGTATTAAGGAAGGATAGGAGAATATTAGATTTATAAGCCCTAAAATTCACTCTATAATTGACCACAGGCATATGGCATAGTGGTTAAGAGTGCAGGCTACTAACCCCAAGATTCCGAGTTTGCTTCTAGGCAGTGACCTGAATAATACTACTACTACTACTAATAATAATAATATCACCATGTCGCACACATATGGTTGTGATGCATGTGCCTATTGTACCTTTATCAGATGGGTAGTCATGATGGGTATACTGGGCTTCGTATATTTTACCCCAGTGTCACTTTGATGGGATGCACTGCTCTCTCACTCAATACTAATAATAATGATAATAATAATAATAACAACCACATAAAAAAATACCTTAGGAATGAGAACCCTGGTTTGAAATTTCCCCAAGATATCTGATGAAAGCTGGAGGGTATATCAGCCAAAACATTGTAGTAACAACAAAGATGAGGACAAATATCTATCAATTGTAAATAATGTAAATAATGTTTATCCTTAGGGTGAGTAAATAGTGTCTAAAGTTTGAACGCAATCTACCAAAGCAGTGAGAAGTTTTTGAAGATTTAAAGGGGTAAAAAGTGTATAAAATCGATTTTTTCACCGTTTCTCACATTGTTTTGTCACACACAGATGCCTTTGGACACAGAACAGATACTTGATAGAACCGCCATTACATGGTGGTTTTTTAGCCAGAGAAACCAAGGAAATCAGACTTTCCAGTAGAAAGTTTTCTACCGTGTAACTTTGCAAAAGTGTTTTCCACAATTTTCTTGGGAATCAGGGGTCCAAAGCAGTGCCAAAATATTCATCTGCAATGTCACAACATGGCAGTCCTTTTGACACCAAAATTATAGAAATTGGACATTCCTATAAAAACTTTGCTTGCGTGCAACTTTTGCTTTTTTTTTTTTGCAAGAGGTGTGGTGGGGTTCCCTTCAGTTTTATCGATTTTTCTCCTTGAAATGGGTATCCCAAAGCAGTGACCTGCCTGAGTAAATTTGCAATTTAATAAAAAAAATTTTCATCAAAATCAGATGAAAAATGTGGAAACGCATAAAAAGCATACACATACTGTAGTGAAGAATTCTGGGTAGAAGTAGGGCTCCACCAAGGTTCAGCCCTCAGTCTCCTTTTATCCATCATAGTCCTCCAGGCAATAACAGAGGAATTCAAAACGGGTTGCCCCTGGGAGCTCCTCTATGCTGATGACCTGTCCCTCATAGCAAAATCACTACCAGAACTAGAAAAGAAATTTTGGGTGTGGAAGCTGTGACTGTGAAGACCCGGCAAATAAAGTGAGTACATTGGATCATGGGCAACCTGCTGTGCTTGAGGAGACTTACTGAGTCATGTATATTAACATCAAAATGAAAATCAAATGGAAATTGTAGTTGTGATACCTGTGCCAGTGGCATGTAAAAACCACCATCCAAACGTGGCAGATGCCAGCGCCATCTTGACTGGCTTCTGTGCCAGTGGCACGTAAAAAATGCCAACCAGTTGTGGCCATTGCCAGCCTCCTCTGGCCCCTGTGCTGGTGGCACATAAAAAGCACCTACTACACTCATGGAGTAGTTGGTGTTAGGAAGGGCATCCAGCTGTAGAAAACACTGCCAGATCAGACTGGAGCCTGGTGCAGCCTCCTGGCTTCCCAGACCCCGGTCGAACTGTCCAACCCATGCTAGCATGGAAAACAGACATTAAACAATAATGATGATGATGATGATGACGATGATATATAAAATATATATCTATAAAACTCAGTGTTTTGACCCTGTCAAAGGCTCTCTCCAAGTCCACAAAAGTTAAGTATAGGGGTTTAGCTAGGTATTTCTGCAGTTGTGCTTCTACCTGGCACAAAACCGAACTGCATCTCATCTAAGCAGATTCTCTCCCTCATGAGATGGGCTATGACCCTCTCAGTGACCTTCATCACCTGATCCAGCAGTTTGATACCCCTGTAGTTATTTCTATCTAGAGCATCACCTTTACCCTTGTAGCAATTGACTATGGTGCTGCTGCCTGGTTTACAATATGGTGACTAGGCCATAGCCCACACCACCAGATATTTTAAGTATCTCAGCAGTGATTCCTGATGGGTCAGCGGCTTTTTCTGGCTTCATACACTTAATTGCTTTATCTACCAGGGAGCTGTCTATTCAGATAGCTGGTCCCTCTACTAGGTCAACATCTGGCAAGCTCTCCTCTCTCTATATATTTTATATACACATTTTTATATGCATATATATACACACACACACATATATATATATATATATATATATATATATATATAGATATATTGGTAAAAATGGTAAGATAACAAAAGAAAGAAATGTAAATAGAGGAAATTTATCTGGCCAGATAACCGAAGAGATGGTGGTGTGGATTTCCTCCTCGGCATCTGAAACTCAGAGTTTTATCTTGGCTGCTGAATAATTGTCACATATTATTTTACAGATATATATATATATATATATATATATATATATATATATATATATATGTAAAATTAAATAATCAGGGTAGAAAGTAATATTATCAATTAATATTAATTTCAACAAGTGGCTAGCATACTTAAAAAATGTCTGAGGACTCTGAGTGGGGACGTTTTGTATCTGGTTCTGCTGTTTCCTAACCCTAACCCCAACATTGCTTGACAATCGATGCTGGTGTGTTTACATCTCTGTAACTAAGTGGTTCAGCAAAAGAGACTGATGGAATAAGTAATAGGCTTACAAAGAATAAGTCCTGGAGTCAATTTGCTCGACTAAAGGCGGTGCTACAGCATGGCTGCAGTCAAATCACTGAAACAAGTAAAAAACAAGTATACCAACATGTATACACACACATGGACACACACACACACATGCACACACACACACAAGTGCTCTGGCTAAATTTCATAGTTTGCACGAAAGGAAAAGAAATACACAATGTTTCGTCTCAAAATAAAAGTATTTGAAAATGTCAGAAAATATCAAGTAGATTATGGCTGGGAGAAAACGATTTACTTGCAGTAGCCACCCTATGCTTCCACCACAACCTCAAAGCAGCTCTGGGATCTGGTGTATTCTAAAAGTTCTTTGAACACCTCTTTGATCTTGGTCACCTACTTGGCCTTGATGTTGCAGAGAGTGTGGTTGGTGTCTTTCTCAGTTGCTTCCATAAGATTACAGTCGGGGAATTAAGAAGCCAGTAATTGGGGCTGGTGAAGTTGTAGAAATCTTCAACAACCAGTTCTGACTCTTTCTGGAGGAATGGCATGGAGCCAAATCCTGCTGCCAGGCATATGGCCTTCTGGCAGCAACTTTCATCAGCCAGGGTTTGACCAGTCTTCAGCTGCTTCACATCGTTGCCGAACAAACGTTTTAGAAAAATAAAAAAGAAATAAGTGGAAATTTTACTGTTGAGTGTGTTAAATTATAAGGCACTAAAAGAGAATGACTCTCCCCAGACAACAGAATATGCTTCAACACACGAACTCATAAAGAATCTTGCAAACCAAATCCAAAAATGAAATATATATATATATATATATATATAAATTATGAGTTCGAGGTTATGCAACCATCTAAGGGATAAATGTATCCATAGGCACTACTGGTGTATTACCTCACTATGTATAAGCCTTACAAAAAATATATAAAAAAGAATAAAAGAATACAAAAAGTAAATACAACAGCATGTGTGAAAAAAGAAAAAAACAAAAAAAAGGTGGAAAAGAAGGAAAAAGAACATGAAGAACAAGAGGAAAGAAGGGATTGAAAGAGTAAGAAGTTGAAAATGGTAAGGAATAAAGAAATGGAATATTTTTTAGTAGTGGTCAAAAATGTTGAGTTCTTGTCAAAAGATGACCTTTTGTGAATCTTGATTTGAGGTCATTTTGTTAATTTTTCACAGTTTGTATAGTTTGTCCTTATTTAATCACATATATATACACACACACACTCATTCTTGTACATATTTACATACACATACATACACAATGGTCATCTTTTCCACCTTTTTTGCTTTTTTTCCTTTTTTCTACTGTTCTTTTTTCACACAGGCTGTTCTTTTTACTTTTTTTATTTTCTATCTTTTATTTATTTTCTATTTTTATTTTGTATTTGTTTACTTGTAAGAAAAAGTCTTTGGCTATACAACCAACCTTTTAAACCACAGAATTTCAGTTTGAAAATGACTATTGAAAAGCTTGAAACTCATTAGAGTAACTGCAAGCATTAGCATTAAAATGAAAATTATCCCCCACTCATTTTTTCAAACATAGAACTTTTTTTTTATTATACTACTATATACATATATATATATATATATGTTGGCTGACTGTCCCATCATTGCCAGGTAATTTTCACAAAAAAATGCCTTGACAAAATTTCAGAATAGCACATGCTTGTAAGTTGTATTCTCTTCATTTTGTCAGGGATTTTTCAAATCTTTTTTCTGTCACACTCTTGCTAATGATGGAGGGAAACTTTGTATAAAAAAATTTTTGAAAATTTATGAATCCCCCAACTCCTTCCTTTCTGGCCCAATTTTGTCCATTTTCTACTTCCTTTTTTTTGTACTTAAAAACAATCAGAGGCATATTTTCTGTTAAAAAAGAAACAAAAAATTTTAAACTGTATGAATTGTTTCAAACCCACCTCCCCAACTCAGGACTGATTTTGGCCAATTGTGCTTAAAAAGTGGACTATGTACTTAAAAAGGAAAGGAGAAGCTTTGGAGGTTAAAAAAAAATTTTTGGAAATTGCTGATCACAATTACAATCCCTACTTTTATTTTCAAACTGAAAATGAAACAGAATTTAAAAACATTAGTGAAATCTTTAAAAAGTTTTTTAATTAACCACCATCATTAATCCTAAAATTTCAGCTTTTTTGGAAATTTCTTTTAATCATAGTTTTAAAATATGGACAGTCTAAATCTGCAATTTGCTTCTGTTTATAATTTCAAAATTATTTTCAAATGGAAAGGTGTATGATTGAAAGGAGGTTTAGCTTTTGTTTCTAGAGCATCCCACAACCATCAGGTACCTGCCTCGTTTCTTTGTTACTCTGACATGTATTGATGTTTTTCAGTATTTTTTTCCCCATAAACACATTTTATGGAAAGATGATGCCCATTACTGGGATTTCAGTAATACTGAAAAACAATTTTGTAATTTAAATTTTTAATCTCCATCTTGTATCAACTGAGTCCATGTGTGTGTGTGTGTGTGTGTGTGTGTGTGTAAGAAAAAACATTTACTAACAGAAAACTAACTATTGAAATAAATTGTCTTTTACATATTTTTGTATATCATTGTCACCCTAATGAAATTCCTTACAAGCATGCATACTCACACTGACAAACACACACACTGCATGAGCAATGTACTTTTATAGGAAGAGAGAGAGAGAGAGAGAGAGAGAGAGGTAAATATATAGAGGTGAAAAGTTTGTAATGAGAAATGTGACAAATGAAAGAAATAGACATCTTTTCTGTTGCTGTCACAGATTTTGAAATTTTAAAATTAAGTCAAAACTTTCAAATTTGGTATATTGATGTACTTTTACATGTTGATTCCGAGTTTGTGATTCATTTATTTCAGAAAAATTTTAGAAGAATGTTACAGAGGCTTAAAGATCGATCATTTGTACCCAATGAGAAAACAGAAGTTGTGCATAATGGGTCTAAACAAGAAGTTTTAAACAAAATGAAGTAATCCATGAGAGATAATACAAATACAAATTGAGAGAGAAAGAGTGATAAAAAGTGTAGTAAATAATAGAGAGAGAGATTAATGGTAATAGAAAGAAAACAGGAGAGTTGTGATCTAAAAGTTGAGTTAGTTCTTGTAGCAACTTCTAGTTTTTTATTATTATTTACGGATGACATTGTCTTTGGGATACAGATTTCAAAAATGAAATTTGTTTTTCTTGAGGATTCACCATATCTAAGCCATTTTGAGCTAAACACTCATACACTCACATTTACACACACACATAGGTGCAGGTGTAGCTGTGTGGTAAGAACCTTGCTTCTCAACCACATGCTTCCAGGTTCAAGCCCACTGTATGACACTTTGGGCAAGTGTCTTCTAATACAGTCTCAAGCCAACCAAAGCATTGTGAATGGATTTGGTAGCTGGAAACTAAAAGAGGCTCATCATATATATATATATATATATATATACCACACATACATGTGTGTGTGTGTGTGCCTTTGTCTATTCACCCCACCAACCGCTTGACAAATGGTGTTAGCATGTTTGGGTCCCTGTAACTTGGTGGTTCAGCAATGGACACTGATGAAAGAAGTACTAGGCTTTAAAAAAAATTCTTGTTGATAACTTCGACTGAAGAACCCTTCAAGTCAGTGCTCCAGCATGACCTCAGTAAAATGACTGAAACAAGTGAAACTAAAAAAAAAGGCATTTTTTTAAATGGGAATATAATTCTAATCTTATCATGAACTTACAAAACTAACTTTACCAAAGAATACCTGTATATATTGCTAAATCTTTCCTGATACCATATTACCTTCATTGTATATCTCTTTTATTCAGTGACATTACTCAGTCAGTGTACTAATGAATTTTTTAAAATTCTCTCCTATACCATCTCTATGTCTTCCATTTAAATATAAAAGTTGGAAACAATTTTTGTTTTGTTTTTTTACGTAAAAACCATTTAAATATCAACGGCTATACAGAGTTACTTCCCTTCAATAGAATTATTCATTCTTAATCTCTTTACAAAACTTTTTTTTTTTGTAAATGAATTTCTGGTTTTATTTCATTCGAACCTGTTACAGTACAGATTTTTTTGTCACATTTTATATATATAGTACTTCTACTTTTTATTCCAATGATCTTAGCATCTGACTAGACTGAAAAATTATTACATCAAGTTAGTATTTTCAGAAATGAATAATGCAGAAGAATAACTTATATTTCTTCATATCTAAAAACACCAACTCACTTGAAGCTTCAATGTTTGTTATAAATGTGTGTGTGTGTGCAATTTGATGTACACTATTAATGAGCTACTAATAATTTCTTGTCATTAAGGCACATGTTTAGACAGGTTTTATAATGTGCCTGATCACATGTCTCAACGACAAGAAAGTTTTAATAGCTCTTATTTTAATACAGTGTACATTTAGTGTTATTTATCTCTCACTGAGTAGAGTACATATTTGTTGATCAATATCTTAAATGGAACCAAATTTTCTCCCCTCCATACACATGCAAGCATGTATATGTCTCCTACACTGTTCACTTTCCAGACTGCATATGCTTTATACGCACTTTTGACAAGTTGTGGTGCACCTGAGCCCACTATATACAATCATTTCATTATTATAAAAACTACATGATCTTACAGGAAGTTGTATATACTGTAGTAAAGACAGATGAAAGAGAGTTGCTGCTAGCTGGGAGATAGTTGTTTCTAAGCATATCCATCTTTTGTCTTCTGTTGCAATGTAAAACAAGCGTGCTTATAGGCACCAAAAGTGAATACAAGGGTCTCTGTTATGGTAACTATCCCAGTGTCTTGGGTCCTAACACAACATCCATTTTTAAGTGGGGATTAGTATTACCTGTTGGTATTAAGAATACTTCTGTTGTTAATAATGTATCTTTTAAATTCATTTATGGGAAACGTTTTGAATATGCAAATAAAGCTCCTACTCCATTATACTGGCCACAGTCTAATGATGCCAAGTGGTGAACCAGTTTTTGGGGGTTGCATCAAGCTGTGTTGATATAATGCAGGATGAGTATGATAATGATAATAACAATCCTTGGATGGAATCTATGGACATTTAGTGCATTGCTATGGGCATTTCCTCAAGTCTTTTAAGATCACAGTCCATATTCCTGGGATGATTACAGTGTAGTCCATAGTATCCATGGGCATAGGGTAGATCATCTTCTTCAGACAGTGTAACATTAATGGCTGTTTACCAGAGAGATGTTTATCTCTTTTGAACTGTGTGAAGGTTGGTTGAGTTTGTGAGTTAGTTGTGTCATAACTCAACCAACCATCACACAGTTCAAAAGAGATAAACATCTCTCTGGTAAACAGCCATTAATGTTACATTGCCTGAAGAAATGCATCTATGAAGATGATTTGCTTGATGCCTAGGGATACTATGGACTACACTGTAATCATCCCAGGAATATGGACCGTGATCTTAAGAGACATGATTTGTGGAAACGTGTGTAGTAATGCATTAAATGTTTATAAATTTAATGCATTATCAGGGATTATTGTTATTATTATTACTATATATATATGTAGGTGTGTGTGTGTGCATGCTTGTGATTTATGATGGGCTGCCTCTGGCAGCTCCTCTATGCTATTGACCTTGTTCTAATAATCAAATCACTTCCAGAACTAGAGACGAAATTTTGGATGTAGAAGTAAGGTCCTAGAATCGAAAGGCTTTAGAGTTAATCTAGCAAAATCATAAGTCTTAGTAAGTAGAAAAGTAGACAAACCACTAATTCCTCCAAGTAGATGGCCCAAAAAGTGTAGGTAGAAACTCCATATGGTGTACCTGGTGTAAGCTATGGAAACATAAGAGGTGCAGCAATATCAGAAGAAGGTTAAGAGGGAATTTGGTCTTTGTGTGTGTGGAAGGTGCACAGATACAATTAACACTAGACACTTACAGAAAATAGACTCCATCAAATGCCAGGTGGGTAAGCTAGAAGCAGTTGATAGCTTCCGTTATCTAGGTGACCAAGTCAGTAGTGGAGGTGGATGCTCTGAGAGCATAGCTGCGAGAATAAGACTAGGCTGGGCAAACATCAGAGAGCTCCTACCTCTGCTGGTAACAAAGAGCTTCTCTCTGATTTTTAAAAATCAGATTGTACGATACCTGTGTGTAGCAGCCATGCTACACAACAGTGAAACATGGGCTGTGGCTGCCAAGGACATGCATAGGATTGAAAGAAATGAAGCTAGCATGCTTCACTAGATATGCAATGCCAATGTGCATGTACGACAGAATGTAGGAGTCTTGAGAGAAGCATCTTGGGCATAATAGGCATCAGATGTGGTGTGCAAGAGAGACAACTGTGTGGGTCATGTGATGAGGAAAGGTGTGTAAAGAAGTGCTAACAGTGGAGAGAAGCTGTGGAAGAGGGAGACCCAAGAAGACATGGGATGAGGTGGTGAAGCATGATCTTTATGGAGGCAATGACTAGTGACCGTGTCCTAAATAAAAGAAGACATAAAAAAATCATTAACTTTAGCCTGATGACCTTGCACACTCACACACACACGTATACATACATATAAAAATATTATGCACCTGAGATTGTTTTGTTAATATATTGTTTATATATATATATAAATTAAATTAGAGATAAAACCACTATTAGGCAACTTAAACAGTGATAGACATAAACCAAAACATAAAAAATAAAAAATAAATATAATTAATATAATATTGGCATCTTGGGCGAGTGTCTTCTGCTATAGCCCTGGGCCGACCAATGCCTTGTGAGTGGATTTGGTAGACGGAAACTGAAAGAAGCCTGTCGTATATATGTATGTATATATATATATATGTGTGTGTGTGTGTGTGTGTTTGTGTGTCTGTGTTTGTCCCCCTAGCATTGCTTGACAACCGATGCTGGTGTGTCTACGTCCCCGCCACTTAGCGGTTCGGCAAAAGAGACCGATAGAATAAGTACTGGGCTTACAAAGAATAAGTTCCGGGGTCGATTTGATCGACTAAAGGCGGTGCTCCAGCATGGCCGCAGTCAAATGACTGAAACAAGTAAAAGAGAGTAAAAGAATAAAGAGTAAGAGTATATAATATACATATAAAATATAAAATATAAAATTTAAATTATTAGAATTTAAAATTTTAAAATTTTTATATTTTTAAATTTTTAATTTTTTTTAACTAACCAAAAAGTACAAGAAAGTTAAATATAATATAATAGGTAAAAACACTACGTATGATTCATGGCTATAATTAAATTCGAATTACAATTAAGTTTAAATTCAATTGAAAATTCAATATAAAAATTATTCAACTTAGATTTGTTAAAAGAAGAAATAATGTTACCTACATTATTAGTGGTAGAATAACCTACTCCAAAATTATTACTAGAGAAAATTTTTTTATATTTACGATTATCATGAATGAATTGTTCAATAACATCTAAAATCTCTTTAGTAATGTTAGTTTTAACTTGAGCCCTTTAAAGAACAATTAACGAAATTTTATTCTTACTCTTATTCTTATTATAATAATAATTATTATTATTACTATCATTATAGATATATGTTTATATATGCATGAGTATGTATGACTATTAATGACTTTATGTCTGTGTATAGCCATGCCTATAACTATGATTTCTCATATTATTTTCAGGCAGTGACGCAAAGAGAAAGGGAGGCTCAAAATGAAGAAGGTCTTGTGAAAGGACATGCCTATAGCATCACTGCTGTTAAAAAATTGATAATTGGCACATCTCTTTTAGCTTATTTTAAACGTGAAAAAGTCTACATGGTTCGATGTCGAAATCCTTGGGGTGGAGTTGAATGGAAAGGTGCATGGAGCGATGGGTAAGTTCTTTTAAGAATGGTTTACACACATGCATGCACATGAACAATAGTTCTTAGTAATGTACAGAGTAGTATATTAATAATAATAATAACTTCTTTTAATATATTAATAAAAAGAAATATTAGTTAGAAGTAATTAAAGTATTCTTTCTTTCTGTATTTAAACAGATAGAAAAGGTCTCTGAATTTTCTTAAGGAAATGAAATGAAATCCTATTACCTTGTCTGTTTTTGTTGTTGTTGCTATTTTCAAGTGCTGGGGAGTCAATCTTTGTCTCTACTTAACAAAAGAGTAATTACATCATCATCATCATTGTTTAGCATCCATTTTCCGTGCTAGCACGGGTTGGATGATTTGACCGGGGTCTGAGAAGCTTCACCAGGCTCCAGTCTAATCTGGTAGTGTTTCTACAGCTGGATGCCCTTCTTAACGCCAACTACTCCATGAGTGTAGTGGGTGCTTTTTACGTGCCATCGGCACAGGTGTCAGGGGAGGTTGGCAGCGGCCACAATCGGTTGGTATTTTTTACATGCCACTGGCACAGAAGCCAGTCAAGATGGCGCTGGCATCTGCCACGTTCGGATGATACTTTTTACATGCCGCTGGCACAGGTATCATAACTACAATTTCCATTTGATATCTATTTTGATGTTGATGTACTTGACTCAATAGGTGTCCTCAAGCACAGCAGGTCACCCTATGATCCAAGGTAAGCACAGCAGGTCGTTCTGCAATCCAAGGTACTTTGGATGGGCTGGGGCTTCTATGTGAAACTGGTGCAGGAAACAGCCATGAACTCACATTATTTGTCGGGTCTTTGCAGTCACACATTACATTCTTTTATAACTGGATGAGATGTTAATTGTCATTGATAGGTCATACAATATATAGAAAACTACTAAAATTTTGTGCACAAATCAAATAAAGGCAAGCCAGCCATCAAGAGGTTAGGAATCACTACACAGGTAGGGTTAGGGCACCTCCGCACTCTGTCCACATTCTGCTCTGATCCTTCAAATTTTCCCACGTGCATCTTTGAAGATCTCCATATCCCATGGGAAGTGGTTCATTCATTGTGTAAGGATTTTAGGGTGGGTGGGGGTGTATTTAGACTGTTTTTAACCCTTCTACCTTCATTCTTCTTCATTTAACCATTCCATCAGATCCTTCTTACTAATTCAGACAACTGTAATGTTCCGATTTTCTCAGGTGATGGGTTTTTTTTCCTTTCTCGAGAGATTTTTTTGTCTCTTGTGTTCTGTCTGATCTCATTCTATTTTTTTGCTTTTGTCACTTCTTCCATTGTTTATTGTCCTGATGGTTTCCTGCTTTTCTTTATGTTCTATCTCCTGCAAAACAACAGGAAGGAACTGCTCTCTCTAGCTTATAGACAACTTTATATTTTGCGCATTTTGCCTGCCTCTGGCACTGGTGTCACAGAGACAGGCAATGTGATTTGTCTTTGCTGGTACTCTGGCTCTCCATTCTTAGTATTGTAACCATTCTGTGAGAACAATGACTGTAGCAGCAATCATGTTCCCCATCTTAGGAGCCTGCTGTTGTTTGCTGCCTTTTTTTCCCCCCACTTCTTTTCTTCTAGGTAGAAGACTATCAGGTGTCCTTTAGCACCACATCTATAGTAAGTAAGACTTCTATCTTGCACTACCACTTTGATTGGCATCCTCTCTGCTTCTGCACATAATTTCATCATTTTCTTCTGTGCGTGTGTGTGAATATCCAGTGTCACTTCCTCTCTTGTTAAAACCTCAACACCAAATTGGACAGGTTGTAGATAGAAAAAAAATTCATGAAATATAACATCTAAAAGATAAATCTTTTGTGTCTTCAGTACTGAGATATACATTTAAATGTTTTGAAGTCCCTTTTTTAAAGATTATTTAAAAACAACCAAAATTCATGCACTAAAATTTCGTAATGACTCAGTTTCCCTAGAGCTATCACAAGAGATATCCATAACAACAAAACACAATAATAATGATGATGTTTCTGCTGTCACCACCAACAGTGAAGACTACAATGGTGTCGACAATAATGAAAATAGCATTTTTTTTTTCAAATATGTTATAATTTATTACTTCTTATTTTTAGGTCACCTGAATGGCAAAATGTCAGTGAAAGTACAAAGAAAGAACTTGGATTAACTTTGGATCACAATGATGGAGAATTCTGGTAGGTATTGAGTGCAATAAGTAAGGTGTCACCATGGTCACAACCACCACCACCACCACCACCATATGATATAACTACTATTATTACTGTTATCACTATTATCATATGTTTACACCTTTTAATTGAATTGATAGTAAACTCTAGAATTAACAAAAAGTTTAGAAGTCAGTACATTTGAAACATTATACTGAACGCAAGCAAGGAGTTTCAAAATTTCTTTTGATATCCTCCCATTTAAAAAGGTATTGCTTACTTACCACTTTGTTATACATTTGACAGATATGATGTGCTTGAGAGTCTAAGGAAATAAAAGATGAATTAAAAAGATAATGCTTATTCATATCATCATCATTATCATTTAATGTGCATTGGTCCATGCTGGCAAGGGTTGGACGGTTTGGTAAGCTGAAGGGCTGCACCAGACTCCAGTCTGATTTGGCATGGTTTCTATGACTGGATGACCTTCCTAACCTCAACCATTCCAAAAGTGTAATGGGTGCTTTTACATGATGCTTGTTGCATGACACTGGTATCAGCCATGACTGTGATTTCACTTGGCTTGATGGGTCTTCTTCTCAAGAAGAGCATATTGCCAATGCTTTCAATCATTTCTCATTGCCTCCCAGTTACATGACACTGGCATTGGCCTTGATTATGTTTTCACTTGGCTTCACAGGTTTTCTCAAGCATAGCATATTGCCCAAAGGTTACGGTCACTAGTCATTGCCTCTCTGACCATGCTTCATCACCTTGTCCCATGTCTTCTTGAGTCTACCTCTTCCACAGTTAGAGGTCGGCACTTCTTTACACTGGTTCTGTCTACTGTTCAGCATCACATGACCATGCCAGTGCAGTCGTCTCTCTTGCACACTGCATCTGATGCCTCTTATACCTAACTTTTCTCTCAAGACCCCCACACTCTGTCGTACATGCACACTGACATTACACATCCAGGGAAGCATACTGACTTCATTTCTTTCAACTTACACATGTTCCCGATGGCCTCAACCCATGTTTCACTGCTGTGTGTAGCATAGCTGTTTGCACACAGTCTGCCTTTCACTCTGAGGGAGAAGCCCTTTGTTACCAACCGAGGAGGGAGCTCTCTGAAGTTTGCCCAGCCTATTCTTATTCTTGCAGCTACACTCTTGAAGCATCCACTGACATTGTCACCTAGATAATGGAAGCTATCTACCACCTCTAGCTTGATCCCCTGCCAGTTGATGGAGTCTATTTTTCTGTAAGTGTTTAGTATTAATTGCATCTGTGCACCATCCACACACAAACACTAGTTTCCCTGTTAATCTTCCTCTGTTATTGCTGCACTTCTTACGTGCTCATAGCTTGCACCGGGTGCATCTTACGGAATTTCTACTTATGACCTTTCTACAAATTGAGCAGGACCATCTACCTGAAGGGATTTGTGATTTGTCTGCTTTCCTACTTACTAAGATTTTGGTTTTTGCTAAGTTAACTCTAAGATCCTTTGATTCTAGACCTTGCTCCACACCTGAAATTTCTTCCGTAGTTCTAGTCGTAATTCAGCTATAAAAACTAGGTCATCAGCATAGAGAAGCTACCAGGGGTAGCCTGCCTTAAATTCCTGTTATGGGCAAGACGGTGTTGAGGACTGACCTTTGGTGAACCCTTACTTGTACCCTGAATTCATTGCAGTACATGACTTGTACAGCTCTTACCAACCTCTTGCCTATACCTAGTTTCTGCACTGACCACCAGATAAGGGATTGGGGAACCCTGTCAAAGGCTTTCTCTATGTCAACGAAAGCCAGGTACAGAGGTTTATCTTTGGAGAGGTACTTCTGCAGCTGCCTTACCAGAAACATAGCATCAGTGGTACTTCTCCCTGGCACAAACCAAACTGCATCTCATCTGGACTGACGTATTGATTAAATGATTGTTATTTGCAATTTTGATAAATGTCTGTCCCTGTCCCTTATTCATTGTCGGACAGTTGGACAGCCTTACATCATCATCATCATCGTTTAGCATCCGCTTTCCATGCTAGCATGGGTTGGACGGGTCAACTGGGGTCTGTGAAGCTGGAAGGCTTCGTCGAAATTTGTTCCAAAATGAAATGAAGGTTGGAGTCATTTGGAGACAGTTTTAGGCAAAGTGTTCAGAAGGGCATTCCTTCTTGTGCACCTATTATTGAGGTAGTTTCACTGCAATTATTCTAGAGGCTGACACATCCTACATGTAGTACACGTTCACTTTATGAAAAATTGTCCTTTTCATTTGCAGCGTGGAAGGTGTTTAAGAAACACACAAAACCGTTAGATTCACTTCAACATTTAAATTTAATTTGTCAAAATATTTTCGTCGCTTTGAGACTATGTTCACTGATAAAGCTTCTTAAATGGCTTATAAATACCTTCCACACTGCAATTGTTTTCGTTCCAGCACATGGTCTCAGATCAAGTCACCCACTATGCAAGTACATCTCCGTATGTCCTTTTCATTCTTTTTCTTTTTAGTTAATGTCATCTATCATTCTCCATATTCGATAAACAAATGTTTCAATTGAGCAGATGGTAATTAATTGCATTAAAACACAAGTGTCATGTGAAGGAATTTTCGAAAATAAAGATCTATGAAGAAACTCGTCTGTTTGCTGTCCAACCACCACCAAGGCTCAGTCCAAGTTATTTACCAATAAAGAATATTTACATTTCTTTACACTTCACTCACTTCAGTGATCTATCTATTTGTATATCTATTAATATATCCCTCTATTTGCATAATTTTTGATATATTAGTAGACTCATCTGTCTATCTGTCAGGGTCTGTTTGTTCCTCTGTCTGTCTGTTTATCCGTTTCTCTGTCTGTCTGTCTGTCCATCTTTCTAAGTAACTATCATGTCTATTAGGGTGTTTGGAAAGTAATTGCATTTTTTTTTTACCATTATGAAATAGGAATCAACCAATCACGTTAGAACCAAGGTTGAATGAGCAGCAATTGTATAGAAATTTTATAGCATCGTTTTTCATTCTTTTTTTTGTTGTTCTTTCTTTTTCCCTATCTTCTCTCTTTCTTTCCATATATATATATATATATATATATATATATCCGTTTGAATTGTAACTTCTCTTGATGATGACATAAGCGTACCACATGGAAAAGGTAGATGGTAGTAGGCACAATAATATTATAATAATTCCTTAAGGTGTATGTAATTGCATGTGTGTCTGTGTGTGTGTGTTTGGTTAGTTATCTACATATATAAAACTGAGAATGTGTGTCTGTCTGTCTGTGTGTTTCCCTAAAACTTGAGAACTACACAACCAATTTCATTCAAATTTTACACATGCCTTACTTAGGGTCTGGGGAGTGTCATCGGCAAAAAAATGTTTAACTTCTTGCTTAGGTCGAGCCCACAGCAATATCATATCTTTTCCACTATTTCAGTATTATATATATATATATATATTATATATATATATATATATATACATGTATATATATGTACATTTATATTTTTGTTGTGCAAGATTTTTTATGTGAAGTCGTGTGTTGAAACAGATATTATTATATTTTGGAATGGTCATTTTGCCAGTTTAGCCACTAAGAGACAGAGACAGAATAAGACAGAGGCCCAACAACTTGGGATTAAACCTGCATGTGGCCTACATAAGCTCATTCAGCGCACGAGGAACGGAGAGGTGGTATGCCTTCCTACAGATAAGTCCGGCAGGATGTCAATAGACAGCTTACCGAACTACATCCAGGCAATGCAACCTCATATCTCCAATACAAAAATAACAACTTTACAGGCACATGAGGAGAGAGAAAAGGTCCTCAATGCCCACATGATGTGGACAATTGTTCTGGGACCCCAGAAACGTACAGCAAATAATTTCCAAGCCTGGAACAATGATATCCTGGCACTGTATGGACTTCGCAAAGACCATAAAGTAACCACTGACCCTATAGCATGACCACCAACAAGACCAGTCTGTGGAGCGAATATCGCTAGCAATTACAGGATCTCCTACTTCCTCTCAATGATCATACGCCCTATAATCCGGATGTCACCTGGTGTTTGTGATAGCACAGAAGATCTCCTCAGTAGGATCAATGACTGTAACAACACTTGTGACCTGACAGGATGTATGGTGGGTAGCATGGATGTGGTATCCCTATACCCATCGATCGACGTAGATTTTGCGGTGGAGAAGTGCGTGGAGATGATCAACGAGAGCCAGGTGGAGTTCCGTAATGTCAACACAGAGGAACTGGGCCTCCTACTTAGACTGACATGTAACAATGAATACCTAGATAAACATAATCTTAGTAGTTTCTGCCCCAGTAGATGTTTAAGAGGTAGACCACCCACAATTACTTCTATGGCTAGGAAGACCCATATAGAAAGATGGCGTGGATGGACCAGAGCCATACGGAGCCCCGCAAATGTCCATCAGGTAAAGAAAATGATCGCACATGCACTAGGAACTAGTATAAGAGTTACCCTAAAAGGCCACACGTTTAAGTTTAACAATAAAATATAAGCCCAGGACGAGGGGGCAGCCATCGGCGTTAGTATCGCTGGGGATGTGGCCAACCTTTTCATGGTATGGTGGGACAGAAGGCTTAAAGAACGCCTAACACAGAACTCCATACTCGTAAACATGTACTCTCTCTATGTTGATGATATCAACATAGTGGTAAAGGCACCCCCACAAGAGAGTACTGTTGATATAGTAATAGAAACTAATACTATGGAGAGCATCCAGCAAATAGTTAACTCCATCCACCAGAGTATAAAGGTCACAATAGACTACCCCACTAAACACCCCAACCATAGACTACCAGTACTAGACACTGAACTCTGGCTAGAAATTGTGAAAAATAAAACCCAAATCCTTCATTCATACTATGCCAAACCTATGGCCTCAAAATACTTGATCCACCGGGACTCAGCCATTGCGGACAATGCCAAATTCAATATTTTGATGGCAGACCTCGTCAGAATAATGAGAAATGTGTCACGCATGTGCGAGCCTACAGAGTTAAAGAGACACATACAATATTTCATTCACCGCATGCAGTTCTCAGGTTACAGCCATAAAGAAAGGATCAGAGTATACAAAGGAGCCATGAAGAAATTTGATAATATATTATGTAATGATAGGAATGGTATTTGCCCGCTCTATAGGAACAAGTCATGGAACACTATAGAAAGGACAAAAAAGAAAATAGGGAAGGCCAACTCTTGGTATGATAGCTATAAATACCAGAGTGTCATGTTCGTTGACACCACCCCTGGAGGTGAACTGGTGTACCACTTTAGAAGGACCCTAGACAAACTTAAGCTAAGGATTAAGGTTGTTGAAAAGCCAAGCAACCCTATCAAATCTATAATCGTTAGAACCTATCCTTTTAGTAGAACCCCCTGTACGGATAAGTACTGTACTGTATGTAGACTTAGCCCACAAACAAACTGTAAAGCCAGAAATGTAGTTTATAGTATAAGATGTATAGAGATGTATAGAGGGACGATGCATTAACAAGACAACGACATACGTAGGGGAAACAGCAAGAAGCATAGCAGAGCGGGTAAATGACATTGGAGAGAACTCAAGGAAGGTAAAAACTCATCGATTCTGTACCAACACGCCGAACAGGAACACGGGGGACCAATCAACAACATAGAAATTAATATATTGTCCACACATAGAACAGATGCAACAATCAGACAAATTACAGAAGCTACACACATAATAGAAAATAAACCTAGCCTGAATAGGAAACTGGAATGGAACACTAGCACACACCACAACATATGACGGTAGAGGATCCCAATAAACTGGTTACAATATAAACAAAACCGAAAGCATAATAAATAAAATACACAGATAAATAAACAAATAGAAATAAATAACTATATAAGTTGTTGTTTTTTTAATTTAAAAGATTTTTTTGATTTATTATTATTATTACTAGTATTGTTGTTATACATACATACAAGCATATGTAATGATAATAATAAGTGGATGTAAACACATGAACAAAATAAGAATAAACAAAAACAACAAAAACAAAAACAAATTACATGAACGTATATAAACAGAAGATACAAATATTACAGGCATCCCCCCCACACACACACTAAATAAACATAGTTGCACTTAGAGATATAAGCATGCACAAATGAAGACATACAATAGAAATACAAAACGGCTGACAGTTAGTAAGGAGAGACACACAAATAAGAAAGAAGAAAACAAAGGACCACTGATGCGGTCACAGGAGTGTGACGAAAGAACTCTGGCCGAAATAAGATTAAGATTAATGTAAAAAATAATAACACTGAAGCAAAGTAACACCAAATATATAGTGCGTGTGTTTTTATTGGCTAAACTGGCAAAATGACCATTCCGAAATATAATAATATGTATATATATGGATGTATATGTATATATATATATATATATATATATATATATTATATATATATACACGTGTATATATATATAGCTATATATATATACATGTATATGTATAGCTGTATATGTATAGATGTATTTCTATAGATATACATGTATGTCTAGATGTATATATATAGATGTACATGTAATACGTACACATATATATACACATATATACATGCATACATATATACACCATACACACACACACACACATACATAGGTGCAGGTGTGGCTGTGTGGTAACAAACTTTGTTCCAAAACACATGGTCCTCAGTTCAGTCCCACTATGTGGCAACTTGGCATGTGTCTTCTGCTATAGCCTCAGACCAACCAAAGCCTGGTCAGTGGATTTTGTGAACAGAAACTGAAAGAAATCAATTGTATGTGTATGTATGTATATATGTATGTCTATGTGTGTGTCTTTGTGTTTCTCCCTCATCACTGCTTCACAACTGGTGTTCTTTTATTTACATCCCCATAACTTACTGGTTTCACAAGAAGAAACTGATAGAATAAGTACCAGGCTTATCAAAATATAAAAAAACACTACACAGTGTCTCATATTTTCGTTTGCCCACTCAGTTGTATCTATCAATTTATCTTTGTGTGTGTGTGTGTGTGTATATACATACATACATACATATATATATATATATATATATATATATATATACGGATTTCGTAGACAGGAACTGAAACAAATCAATTGTATATATATATGTATGTATATATGTAAGTGTATGTGTTTCGGTACTGGCAACATGAATGACAATGGTCAGAGACTACTTGAATTTTGCACATACCATAACCTGTGCATCGCCAACACATTCTTCACCAACAAGACATCCCACAAGGCATCTTGGAGACATCCAAGATCTCACCACTGGCATCAGCTGGATCTCATCATTACACGAAGATCCTTTCTGAATTCTGTTCAACTGACCCGTAGTGACCACAGCGTAGATTGTGACACAGATCATTCACTAATTAGAAGCAGGGTGAAGATTCTACCTAAAAATGTCCATCACTCCAAGAAAATGGGCTGACCACACATTAACACTGCCAGAACCTCGGACCCTACACTGCGACAATGTTTTGTTGTTTCTATCAAAGTTGCCCTCAGTAGCTACCCAACCTCCTCTGCTGAAAGTAGGTGGAATTATATCAGGGAAGCTTTGTATACCACATCAATAGATACTTTCAGCATTAGAGAAATGCAAAACCCAGATTGGTTCAATGTTGGGCTCTCAGAGCTGGAAACAGTTATCGAAGCAAAGCGTGCAGCTCTGATGCAATACAAGAGGGATTCTTCTACAAAGTCACTTGAAAAACTCAGAAAGGCAAGAAATAAAACCCAACTGACTGCCAGACACTGTGCACATAGGTATTGGCAAGAAATCTGTCAGAGTATCCAGTCAGTTGCTGACATTGGCGACACCCGTGGGATGTATGCCAGTTTGAAGAAGGCCCTCGGTCCATCCGCAACCAAGTCAGTCCCTCCGAAATCAACTACTGGAGATCTCATCAAGGACCAAAGCAAGCAAATGGATAGATGGGTGGAGTACTACTAGGATCTCTACTCACGAGAGACCACGGTAGCTGAGGCTGCAATCGAGGGTGTCAAGATCTTGCTAGTCATGTGCGAACTTGACAGTCTGCCATCTATAGCAGAGCTCACCAAGGCTATTGACTTCCTAGCAAGTAACAAGGCTCAGGAAAAGACGGCATCCCCTTAGAGATCATCAAAACTGGCAAAAATACCATCCTGCTTCGGCACATTCATGAGCTTCTGTGTCAGTGCTGGGAAGAGGGTACAGTCCCTCAGGATATACGGAATGCTAACATCGTTACGCTTTACAAAAACAAAGGTGACCGTGGTGATTGTAACAATTACCGTGGAATATCTCTTCTAAGCACTGTTGGAAAGGCCTTTGCTCGCATTATCCTGTCCAGGCTACAACTGCTTGCTTCTCGAATTTATCCAGAATCGCAGTGTGGTTTAGAAGAAGCAGATCAACTATTGATATGATACTCTCCATACGCCAACTTCAGGAGAAGTCCAGAGAGCAGAAAATGCCATTATATATGGCCTTCATTGATCTGACAAAGGCCTTTGACTTGGTAAGTAGAAAAGGCCTCTTCATCTTGCACTAAAAAAAAAAATTGGATGTCCACCAAAGCTGCTGAGGATTATCAAATCTTTCCATGATGATAGGCAAGGCACCATACAGCACAATGGTTCAACATCAGCTGCCTTCCAAATAAAAAATGGGGTAAAGCAAGGTTGTGTCCTTGCTCCTACATTATTTGGCATCTTCTTCTCGTTGCTGCTGTCACATGCCTTTGAGACATCAGATGATGGAGTGACGGGAAACTGTTCAATCTCTCGCGTCTGTGTGCCAAGACCAAAATCAGAAGCGTCCTGATCAAGAAGATGCTATTTGCTGATGATGCCGCTCTGGTATCACACACAGAAGAAGCCCTACAAAGGCTCATCAACTGTTATGAGCAAGCATGTAGTGACTTTGGCTTAGTTATCAGCCTCAAGAAAATCAACATCATGGGTCAGGCTACATCGGACATCCCAAACATACATATTGGAGACCACAGACTACAGATGGAGAAGTTTACCTATCTTGGCTCTACAGTCACCTACAACCTATCCCTTGATGCTGAGCTCAATATACGCATTGGCAAGACAGCTTCTGTGATGGCTCAACTCTCCAAATGGGCATGGGACAACAATAAGCTGACCAAGATCACAAAAATGAAGATTTACCAGGCATGTGTACTTAGCACTCTACTGTATGGAAGTGAGACTTGGACGCCATACACATGCCAAGAGTGTCATCTAAATATCTTTCACCTGTGCTGCCTCCGCAAAATCCTTCGCATCAAATGGCAGAATCATGTCCCCAACAAAGATGTCCTCAAGCAAGCAGGAATACAAGCATGTTTGCACTCCTCACACAAAGATGTATGAGATGGCTTGGATATGTTAGCCGTGTGGAAGATGGCAGAATCCCCAAGGACATACTCAACGGAGAGCTTGCTAGGGGCACTAGGTCTGTGGGAAGACTGTTCTTATGCTACAAGGATGTTTGCAAAAGGGACATGAATGCCTGAACATTAATATTACCAATTGGGAAGCAGTTGCCAGCAACTGTGGAGATTGGCGACGTACCGTAAAAGAGGGAACACAAAGGAGTGACATAGAGAGAGAGGAGAAATGGAATGACAAGACGTCAACAAGAAACTATGACATAACAACCAGCCAGGCAAAGTCTTCGCTACATTTGCGGCATCTGCCAGAGGGAGTGTTTGTCCAAGATAGGACTACACAGCCACAGCAGGAGCTGTATTAGGACATGAAATGCAAAAGCCTTACTAGATTATTTTATGTGCAACTCCATTGTCTCCCAAGACAAAAAAGATGTCAACAACAATATATACGGATTTCGTAGACAGGAACTGAAACAAATCAATCATATATATATGTATGTATATATGTAAGTCTTTGTGTTTCTCCCTCATCACTGCTTCACAACTGCTGTTCATTTATTTACATCCAATAACTTACTGGTTTCACAAGAACAAACTAATAGAATAAGCACCAGGCTTATCAACATAAAAAAAGCACTAGGTTGTGTCTCATATTTTTGTTTGCCCACTCAGTTGTATCTATCAATTTATCTTTGTATGTGTGTGTGTGTGTGTGTGTGTATATCTATCTATCTATCTATCTATCTATCTATCTATCTATCTATCTATCTATCTATCTATCTATCATCTATCTATCTATCTATATATATATATATATATTATATATATATATATATATATATATATATATGACACCCTAATGGGAGCCTTAACTCCCAAATTTTAGTCATTTCTTTTATGATCCAAAACTAGGTCAAAAGTACTTCATGAGATTTGGAAATTATATTCTATGCATAAGGGCCATATCCCCCATGACAATTCATATATTTTTGCTGTTGATGAAATTTTAACCATAGATATTAGACACAAATGAAGTAATATTTATAAAATTTCATCTTTTTACAAGTTAGAAAATTTTGTCATTTTATCTAAGCAAAAACGAATACAGTTGTGCTCTTGGAAGATTTAGCGTTACCTGAGCATAAAAGTTGGGCATTATTTCTAATTCAATGGCACAACTGATTCAGTTGCAAAGTGTTGAGTAAAGTTATTTGGTTGCAGTCCTCCTTTCAGTCTTTTTATTATCACTGGGTCACACATAGTCCCCAGATGGTAACATTGATTTCAAGGCCTTCCCAGATGAGTGACTAGTTAGTCAAAGACATTTATAGATTGTAAATTTATTCTGTCCAGTTACATATCAGTATAGTGGTCATTTGCAAACTCCAGACGTGACACTTTAATTTCTCCTTAGCCCTCACGTCGCACAGTTGTTAATGTTGATTTCAGTTGGGTCACACCCTTCCAATTGCTATAGATCCGTTATGCATCTTATGGCTGTGCCTGTCATCTGTATGGTGAGGGAACCTACATTGGAAGTGATAACAACTAGGGTAGGGTAGCTGACTGCTTATTGTGATCATTTGTCTTCTGGTTTCCTGTAGCTTTGCTCTCTTTTACAAACCCAGTGAACATACATATATTTCCTATTTCAAAGAAATTCAAACAATAGAAATAAGACCCAAGTTAAAAAGATTCTCAGCAATTCAACTTCTCTGGTTGACATTAAAATGACCACCCCCAATAGAGGCTTTAACTCTCACATTTTAGAGCTCCATGACCTTCATTTTTCAGGGGCAAAGACTGAATTTTGGAATCTGCGCATAAAAATCAGTAGTATGGGATACATGTGGCACGATTACAATTCTTCTAGGGTGTGTAAAGAGGGAAATAACCTTCATCTGCAATTTTGATGAAATTCGAAACATAGATATTCCAGTTCATTTCAGAAAATATATAAAAGGCTAATTCTTCAATTGAATGTAACCGAGCAACACCGGGTAACTCTGCTAGTCCTTTTCTATTATTTGACTTCTTCCTAAATAGAAGTGGCTGGTTTCATAGAAAGAAATTTTGATTACAAAAATAATAAGTGTTCCATGTTGAACTTTAGAAATATCTTACACATGTTTATTGTTCCACTTACAGACTGTATCTCTAATTTGCAGGGATCAATTTCTTTGGCTGAAAATCCTATCTTTTCCAAATTGTCACCTAATGCTGGTTAATTTCTAATTTGTAGGATGGCGTTTGATGATTTTTGTCAATTCTATACTGACATTGATATTTGTCATATTGTGAACACCAAGAGGTTGACCTGGAAAATGACATGGAAAGAATTTATCTATAAAGGAGAATGGAAACCACCTAACAGATGGGGAGGATGTGGAAATAATGAAAATTTCTTAGACAATCCTCAGGTTGGTTTATATAAAGCATACTACACAATGCATCTCTTTTGTTCTCAGCTTCCTCTCAGGAAAATTCTTTGATTTTCGCTGCTTTTTCACAACTTGTTTCCATTGTAATTAATATTGGATCATCCCACAAATAATGCAGTTTTTTTTCAATTGCATGAACTAAAAGTTGTAGGGGGATGGAATAAACTCCCTGCATCAACTTGCTGTAAAACAGGTAGTAATTTTATCTTGTGCTTATTCTTAGTGCAAGTTTTGAAGAGTTCATTTTGATTTTAACAGTTATTTTTTCAAAGCTATACTGGAAGTGACGAAGGAATATATTTGGCATATTTTGCTTTATGAGTTCAATAAAGGCAACAACATAATGGAAAGTGTGAGGAATATTGATGCAGTACATGGGGATCAGACAATAAGCATAAGCCAGCATCAATGGTGGTTCCAGAAATTCTGAGCCAGAAACTACAGCCTCATCCTGGAAGATCTGTAGAGCTCAACAAGAATATCTTTCAAACCCTGGTAGAACAAAATCCCATCATAACTGTTGAGGAACTAGCAGAGAAGTTTGGATTTGTTCATTCAACCATTCAGTGACACCTGCATACCATCAGAAAAGTCAGCAAATTGGGTCAATGGGATCCTCGAGAGACTTCCCAAGTCTGATCACAGACAGAGAGTGAATGTGTGTTCTTCTTTACTGTCACGTCTCATGAATCAACCCTTTTTGGATCAAATAGTGATTGGTGACAAGAAATGGGTTCTTTATAAAAATGTGTGTCAAAGACAGCAGGTAGGGGAAGGAGAAACACCAACACTCCAGGCTAAAGAAGGTCTTCACCCATGTAAGGTATTGATATCTGTTTGTTGGGATATGAAAGGTTTAGTCCAATTTAAACTTTTAAACCCAAACCAAAAAATAACAAAGGAGATCCACTGTGAGCAGCTAGAAGGAAAACGACCATCTTTGGTTTCAAGATGAAAGGTGTTCTTCCATCAGGATAATGCAAGGCTGACATTCCAAAGGCTGGAGTAGTTTGAATGAGAAATGATGCCCCATCCACCATATTCACTGGACATTGCTCCATCTGATTATCATTTATTCTGCAATCTTCAAAATCATTTGGAAGGAAAAAATATGAATTCTGTAGATGAGGTCAGAACAGTACTGGAGGATTATTTTTCATCATGGACAAGTGAATTTTGGAAGATAGGCTTTGCAAGTCTACCAGATAGATGGAAGAGTTTTGTAGAAAATGAAGGAGAGTATATTTTAGATTAAAAGAGAACTTCATTTTAATTTTGAAGCATAAAAGAAGTACTAAAAAACTGCAATATTTGTGGGATGATCCAATATTTATGCCTCTAATTTACAATAAAGGCTGAATTATTAAACTGATTTACTTCAAAACGATTTTCACTAGATATTTTATGGAAACTAAGTTTACTGAGACAAGCATCAAGTTTTGATGGCAACAATAAGATGTAATTACTTCTGACATTGGAACTATTCAGAACAAACATCATCAGTAGTGTTTTTTGTTATTGCGGTGTATACAGTACGAACAAGACAGTAGCTTCTACATAACTGTTTCACATGTTTAGTGTAGTAACTAGATTACTACCAAAAAACTCTTATTTTAACATAGGAATGATTTGTTTATGTTCCAAAACAAGATAATGCATCCCAGCAACAGAGGAAAGCTGCTGGAAAAACTGACCGAATGGTTTCTTTGATCTGCTGTGTTTGCCAAATATCTACTGACCTAGATAAAAACTAAACACAACAACATCATCAGAAACAATTGAAAAACAAAGACAAAAAATTAAGAGTTGAAACTAGATTACAAGAATTGGTTTGTTGGGAGTTTATCTTCAATTTTATGGCAGTCGGCTTTCCCCTTTGATAAACAAATTCACTCATCTCTTTTAATGCCCGAGTCACAACTTGGTGAATTTACTTTTTACATTATCAATACATCATGGGTTATGAATAAATAAGTCTTTGGTGTTATATCTATAAGCATTTAGTGTTATCATGAAATTAGATCCAGAAAAGGAATTCTCTAATTGGCTTTCATGAAAATAGAAACAGTTTCATTGCTATTTTTAACAATTTATCAAGATATGTCTTTGTTTGAAGATGTTAAAATGTAACAGCAAGAGATTGCTTATTAAAATTATCCTCAAAATCGTTGTTAACATTGTCATTGTCATTGACATGGATATTGTTGTTGTTGTCATCATCAGCATCATCATCATCAATACTCTTATGTCTGCTTTTCCATGCTGCTATGGCAATGATGGTGTGTCACTGTTCAAATCACTTCTTACTTGAGGTTACTGCTCAGGGACTATGCCTGGATGCTTTTTCTAGTATCAGCCATTTAATCGAGTGGACAGGGTTTATTCTATCATAACAGCACCGGGAAAGATATCTGGTTCCCATAGAGAATATACAATGTTTTCACCATTTGTTCAAGGCAACATAACAGCGAGTGATGAAAGAGAGAGAAAGAGAGAGAGAAATAGTAATTAGAGTGGGAAGGTGACAAAGGAGAGGGTGGTGGAAGAGAGATAGTGATGGTTACATGTTGCTATTGGTAATGAGAAAGGATGTAAAAACAACCTGAGTAGCATCATGGGAGGAGAAGCGAGAACACTAGGAGGGAGACAAGATTATGAAAAAAGAATGAAAGTCAAAGATGATGATGAATGCTGTCATCAATGAGGAGCAGGAGTCTGAAGTTTCTTGATTTTAGATAATTCTTCTATGTCTGGAATTTTTTCTCTAAATTTTCTATGGATTCAATTACAATAACAAAGTCATTTATACAGAAATTCCTGTGGACAGCCAGTCTTAAATGTCTCTGTTATGACAGAGAAAATTACAAGTAGAAGAGTGAGAACTGTTCTTTGTTGAACTCCTACTTTCTTGCTGCTTTTGTCATCACTAGTTTCATTGTTATCTTTGCTGATCTGTTTCCAACGTTACTAGGAAGAAGATGAGTTGTCAGATACAATGTTATTATATTATATTCTGGTTATCATGATTGTGAAGCCCCACATTTTCAGATTTGATTGTAGCCCGTGGTATAAAAGCTGCATAGATAGAGTATGATATAGTAGATTCATGAGGCTGTGAGTTCATATTATAATGCAGGTATTTTTTACTACCCTAAACATTCAATTCTCTTTACCACTGTCATGTTACTACCAAAAGACCAAAATACTAACCAGGTAATGCTTTGTCTCATTGTCTTACTACTAAAGAAAATAGAGTTAGATTTTAGTTGTGTAGATTATTGCTGTTTAGAAATGGATTCAGGTGATGATTCCTTTAAAAAAGGTATGAATATTAGACCATTGCATTGCTTTGCTCTTCTCTTTAAGATCTGATAACTCATAGTTACCATTCTATGTTAAATTGCATCACATGAAAACAAATTCCAAATAACATAATATTATCTATTTCTGCAGTATCTATTCTGTATACATGACACCCAAGAATTACTGCTGTCTTTGGAACAATCGGAAAAACGGTCAAGTAAGAAGAAAGGTAAAGAAAACGACGTGATTGGCTTCACAGTTTTTCGGGTAAGCAAAACTTATAATTTAAAGAATGTTATTATTCATTCTTTCTTATAATTATGGCTACCTCTGAACTATTTACTGAATAGAGCCTAATATAGTTCTGGTCTCATCTAAACTTGACAACTATTTACTAGATGAAGAATCATTTCTTTCCGGTACCTTCTTTCATCTACCCCCACTGTGTCTTACCTAAACACCCTACTTCAAACACTTTTCCTTTCCTTCCTTTCCAACTGAACTTCAAAAGTTCAAACTATATAATAATTTCATTGATATTACTCAGCTGTCTTTCCTAATTAAATAATAATAATTGATGATCTGATAGAGGATTTATTTTATTAAAATATTTTCTTTACTATAGTAATATCACTAGTGAAACATATTACTGACCTAATATACCAAGGTGTGTGTGTGTGTGTGTGCATGCATGTGTGTGTGAGTATGTGCATGCGTGCACTCATGCTTGTGTATTCGTGTATATCCTATGTATGTCTGCGTGTTTGTGCCTGTATGTCTGGTACAGTTTGCCTCTTGATATAAAGCTAAGATCTCAAAATGCTAAGTATGAAACTCACTTTCTTACTAGGCATGAAAATGAGTTTCATACTAGGGACAGTGACACTTCCATTTCTGCGCAAAGGTTTGAATGTCACAACTTCCTATTTTTGTAGGAACAACAAAAAGTATAAATGTTGTTTATTAGACAGATGTCAATGTAAAGTGTCCATTATGCTATTAATTCCTTTCTTCTATATAATTGCATTCTATTATTTTCTACATTATTTTATTTATATATATAATTCAACATAATGTCAGTCTCTTCAACTTGTTCACTAATGAGTTTATAACTGGACACACATTCAGACTCAGATTCTTTGTCCTCTCTACGATTCACAGCCATGCTAAGAAGTGCTGGTAAGTGCTTCCATGGAGAGGTTTAATAACACTGAAGCATGTCTACAGTTGCTGACCAGATTTATCAAAGATTACACATATCCCCACCACACCATGACATTTTCCTTTTTTATTTATGATAAATTTTGTATTTTAAACTTGTCTACCTTATCTTTCCTAAGAAAAATAAATCATTAAAGTTAATGATTATCAACTGTCTCCGTTTAATTGTAGCATAACGGTAAGTAGATACTATGTTTATGTAAAGTTTAAGCAAATAGACACTATTAGAACTGATAGAAGTTCCTTTGTTTGAAAGAGCTATCATATAACCCCAAGAATGGGGAAGAATCAATGAGAAACAATTCCACAGTTATCTCCCTTTAATCTTTACATTTCATAGTTCCCACATTTAAAAAGCAAAAAAATTTTATTAAAGATAAAAACCTGGTTAGAGTTAGAGTTTGCTATTTTTGTTCTTCGGTTTAATGAATCTATTTTTTTTTTATGAAATTCTAGGCCGGCATCAATCAGAAATATAGAATTCACAACAAACTCTACGATAGAATCCATTCAGGCCCTTTTTCTAATGCTCGAGGAGTATTTGCAAGAGTTGCCTTTAAAAAAGGGGTTTACTGTATCATCCCATCGACTTTTGAATCAAAAATACGTGGGGAATTCATATTACGTATTTATGCTACTTCAAACATAAAGTTGAGGTAAAGTAAATTTTTGCTATCAACATTCATGTTGTTATTGTTGTCATCATCATCATCATTTAACGTCCGTTTTCCATGATAGCATGGGTTGGACGGTTCGACCGGAGTCTGGTAAGCCATGGAGGCTGCACCAGGCTCCAGTCTTATTTGGCAGTGTTTCTACAGCTGGATGCCCTTCCTAACGCCAACCACTCTGTGAGTGTAGTGGGTGTTTTTTACGTGCCACCGGCACAGGGGCCAGAGAAGGCTGGCAAACGGCCATGATCAGTTGGTGCTTTTTACGTGTCACTGACATGGACGCTAGTCAGGCAGCGCTGGTATCTGCCACGTTTGGATGGTGCTTTTTATGTGTCACTAGTACGGGTGTCTTAACTACAATTTGTGAGAGTAGTAAATGGAAGAATTTATAGAATCTTAGAACGATCCTTTCAACTCTTGTCAGAATGAACCTTAACTTTATATCCATTCTAGTTGATAAACTAAGTACCTGTTAAATAGTTAGGTGTTAGTAAAAATTTCCTTCAAACGGTTTTGTGCTTCGTTTAGATTTTTCTGATTAAAGCATAAAATTTGTCATTATTTTTCTTCTACCCCAGAGAACTTATAAAAGATGGTCCTAAAGCTACGCGCTTTTTCAGAGCACCCTATTTAGCAGCTACAGCAGTCAATATTTTTCGCGGAGAACAGCTTTTTACTGATACCAGTCAACGTAAGTTATCTATCACTATCTCTCTCAAATATAATCCTAGACTTAGCGTTTCCTTGAAATTATCTTACATAACATGACAAAATTACTACATGTTTTCCCTTTTATTTTTATTTTCATTCTGTAACATTAACCAAATATAACCTGACCAGTTGATATTAAGAATTTTGGTACTTTATTTATGTGCACTCTATATGAGTTTTAACATAATATGCTATATCAAACTCTATAAAATATTAAAGAAAGAAAATTTGTAAAGTATAATAGCCATCTCAATATGGCTAACCACAAAGGGGGGGGGGGTTACTGTAGCTTTTTAGCCCCAGGAGATCAACGTCTCCAGCTGGCTTTAGGCACACTATCTGTGCTCTTATGGTGTTTGCAAAGGGAGGCCATCCCTTTCTCGTAAGCCTAAGTGATACGCACCAGACCGTGGTTTCGAGGTTATTGCCTCTTATCAACGGGCGGTAATCACCGGATCACAATGAAAGAAAAGGCCTGTTTGCAAATATTTAAGAGTTTTTCTAGTGACTTCTGTCACTGATTTCGAAAAACTGTCTGTAAGCATTAAAAGCCAGCTGGAGACGTTGATCTCCTGGGGCTAAAAAGCTAC
>NC_043011.1:10731873-10744373 GCF_006345805.1 Octopus sinensis | reverse complement strand
ATACCTCTGTAATTATTTGTATCTAGGGCGTCTCCTTTACCTTTGTAGCAGTTGACTAGTATGCTGCTACACCAGTCATTGGGTATGACTCCTTTGTGTATCACCTGATTAACTATATGGGTGACTAGGTTATAGCCGACACTGCCAGATATTTTGAGCATCTCTGCAGTAATTCCTGATGGGCCTGGGTCTTTGCCTGTCTTCATGCTTCTAATTGCCTTAACTACCAAAGAATTGTCAACTCGGATGGCTGGTCCCTCTGTTGGGTCGACATTCGGTAGACTCTCTTTATCCCATTCATTCTCTTTCAAAATATTCCTGTTTCAGTTACTCATTATGCATTACAATAAACAACTAGAATAATTACAGTGACTGTAGTACCGTGTGTGTTTGTGTTTCCCTGGAGATGGCTTATAGCAATTTTACCAATATTTTGACATAGAGGCAAAATGATTGACATATGCCTTGGATATGTTCTCAGATGTTTCTAATCCTGTTGGACATACCAACTAAGGTTAGTGAAAATCGTAAGAACCAATCTTGCTTGCAGTAGATTTGATCTCTCAACACATCAGTTGGTGGTTTAATGTATTATTACCTACCTACCTACTCAGGCAGTTTTTACTCCACAATGGGAAATAGAAAAATATAAATTGGGTTCATTGATTTACTTAAAAAAAAATGATATCTTGGCACACATGATAATATATTTGAATAAGAAAGAAAAAGAAAACCCATTAGATTTAGATCAGAATATAAATGTGTGTGTGTGTGTGTGTGCACATGTATGTACGGTGCATGTTGTAATTCATCATACACTATAACATACGTATATATACATAGAATATTAAAAAAGAAAACATTAATAATAATAATAATAATAATAATTACAATAATAATAATCCTTTCTGCTATAGGCACCAGGCCTGAAATTTTGCGGGGAGAGGCCAGCCAATTTGATCAACCCCAGTAGGCAACTGTACTTAATTTAGAGAGCCTGAAAGGGTGAAAGGCAAAGTCGACCTTGGTTGAATTTGAAATCAGAACATAGAGACAGGTCGAATACCACTAAGCATTTTGCCCAGCATACTAACAATTCTGCCAGCTCACCGCCTTAATAATAATAATAATAATAATAATAATAATTCATTCTTTTATTGGCCACAAGGGCTGACAAATTATCACATAAAGGGACAAAACAGGACGAAAGGTTACAAAGGGTTTTGTCCGTTTGTAAAAAACTGTGTAAAAACAGTGTAACAATCAAAAATTATAACAACGAAAAACTCCCAATAGGGGGAGGCGTTATGAAAGGTTCCTGGTGGAAAACCCCATAAAAGCCACTGGGAGCCTGGTCAAAAGTGGGGTAGAGAGCCCCTTTCTCCTTTAATATTACCTTTTCAAATCACAGGTGTAACCTCAGAATGGCTCCTTTCATACTTGCCATTCTTGCGACATTTATCCACCTTTCAGAAAACTTGCTATCGGACAGCACTTCCCTCTCTACTCTCACCTTCCCTTTCAAATTATAATAATAATAATAATAATGATAATAATGATAATAATAATAATAATGATAATAATGATAATAATAATAATAATAATAATTATAATGATAATAATAATAATAATAATAATAATAATAATAATTATAATTGTAACGGCAATGATGGCCGTCTCCCCGTGGGCCACTCAGAGCTCAAAAATGATAACATTATCATAGCACCAAAATGTTTTTGGAAACTAAAAGGAAAACTAAATCAGTATACCAAATCGGTTGTCCTATGGTTAATCTGGAAGCGCGTCCGCCAGGGAAGAGCCAGCCTGGGATCGAAAAGTCATCAACTGGCACAAACACTTCTCCGAATACGGACATGGATGGTCACTTGAACGGGAAATTCCCCAACTCGAGCCCTCCAAGTTCACCACCACAACCACCACAGAAAGAAAAATGTAAGTGGAACAAATGGACCCGAGAAGAGTATAAAGAAGTAATATACGCTTATTACTATGCATTAGGTAGGCCATCTCAAGAGAGACACACCACAAACTCTTACAGTATATGGAGAACACGGAATCAAGACAGTAGACCCTATTTGGACGAGAACAAATTGGCAAATGTGAGGAGGGATATCCTTAGAAATAACAGACTCACAGACAGTGAAATAAGCGCGATCAAGCACGCAACGGAAAATGACATAAATATAAGACACAGATGAACAGAATAGCCCGCCATGAGGCTTAATTGAAAGACTGCCATCTGACCAAAGTACGCAAAGGCCTGAAGATACAAGAAACTCTATTGAACCTGTTAAAGATAGTCAGGAAAAAGATAAAAACAATAGTAACTGAAGATCTCACATTTGCTGAAGAACACAGAGAGTCTATGGCAGAAATGTGGCAGAAAATCCTGAATACGCTTGAAGTTGTAAGACATACAAGTATGAATAATAGAGAACCACTTCATAAACTCTCAAATACAAACCAAAATAAAAAACAAATCAAAATTGGCAACTATGTAACAAATGAAATAATACAAGAATTAAAACCTGATTTTACTGAGTTAAATGAAATTATTTACGCTTCTGTTAGGGCAATTGAAACCAGCTGTATGCCCCCGAAAAAACAAAGAAAACCAAACCTGGAGAAGTAAAATTGAAAAAGAGATTGAATTTATGAGAGGGGAAATATCAATATTAAATGAACTAAAATGTGGAAATGATGTAAGATCCAGAACAGGAAGAAAGATGAAGAGAAAATTTGGATTCTCACCAAGAGAAGAACTGATATCAATAAAAGAAACGCTGGAACACAAAGTCCAAGCAAAAGCCCAAAGAATACGAAGATTTGAGAAGAGAAACAAGTTTTACAAGCAAAATAAGCTGTTCACATCCAATGCCAAAAAATTCTACAGAGAAATCGGGAAGGAGAAAGTAACCGTTAAAGACCCCCCTCCCATGGAAGAAGTTCAAAACTTTTGGAAAAGGATTTGGAGTGACGAGAAGACGTACAACATAAATGCAAACTGGACTATACAAACAGACGGATCCTACCAAAATTTACAACAACAAGCATGGGAAGACATCACAATAGCAGACCTAAGAAAGGCACTCACGAAGGCCCATAATTGGAAATCCCCCAGTAAAGATAGGGTGCTCTCATCGCTCCCATGCGCACACGGTAAGCTAGTTCAGCTGCTCAATGGAATTATGAGAGACCCAAAGAAAACACCTGAATGGTTAGCAAGTGGTATTACTTACCTACTCCCAAAGAATAACAAAACCAAACTTCCAAATAACTATCGGCCTATAACCTGTTTATCCACCACGTATAAAATCCTAACATCTATCCTGGTGGAGAAAACATATGCATTCATGGAGAAGAACGATATTTTCCCCATTAAACAAAAAGGGTGCCGCCGAGGCTCATACGGATACAAAGATCAACTGCTAATTAATCGTATGATCCTTGAGAACTGTCACAAGCGCAGAAATCTCAGCTCCGCATGGATTGACTATAAAAAGGCCTTCGACAGGATACCGCATTCATGGATCTTGAAATCACTGGACATCTTCAAAATTTCCCTGTTATTTCAAGCTTCCTGAAGCACAATATGTCGTTGTGGAATACGAATCTCCAATTATACAACTCTAATGGAGTACTTGCCTCAGAGAATATAAACATCAACTGTGGCATTTTTCAAGGTGACTCACTTTCACCTCTAATATTCTGCATAGCCCTAATACCCCTTAAAAGTGAATTAAACAGAACAGAGTATGGGTATAAAATTGTCAATAAAAAATAAGCCATCTATTTTATATGGATGACTTAAAACTCTATGGTAAAGACGATAATGAACTTGAAGGCCTATTGCACACCGTGAAAGCATTCAGTGATGACATCGGGATGGAGTTTGGGCTTGAGAAGTGTGCCAAGGCCACTTTCCAGAAAGGGAAAGTGAAGACCACAAATTCAGTCGTGTTAGATGTTGACACAGTCATAAGAGAGTTTGAGCAAGAACAAACTTACAAATATTTAGGGATAAATGAAGGCTCTGGTATTCAGCATGCAAGCATGAAAGAGAAGATCAGGAAGGAATGTTATAGGAGAGTACGAGCAGTCCTGAAATCTGAACTAAATGCATGTAACAAGGTGTTAGCTATAAATTCCTTAGCAGTTCCAGTTGTTACTTATAGCTACAATGTGTTGAACTGGAATATGAGTGAAGTAAAGAAAATAGATAGGAAAATACGCAAGCTGCTGAGTTGTAATTGGATGCACCACCCAAAGGCAGATGTAGATCGCCTTTACCTCCCCAGAGCCCAAGGAGGTCGAGGCCTGATCCAATTTGAACTAGCTTACAAAACAACCACAATTGGACTGGCCAAATATCTTGAAATAACGAATGGCTGGAAAATCTGAGACGAAAGAAGCTTCATTCTATCATAAAGGAAAGCAAAAATTTGCTATTGATCTCGTGCAGGATACCCAAACTGAACAACCCGAGGGAAGTACGGCAACTATTGTTGCAAAGAAGGTGAAAATGATGGCAATGAAAAAAGCGCACGAGCAATTGGCTGATAAGTGGGAGGAGAAACCTCTGCACGGTAAATATGTGGCCCGTAGCAAACAAGCTGATGTTGACCAGAAGCAAACCCATCAGTGGCTACGGAGCTCAGGGCTAAAAGCAGAGAGCGAAGGTTTCATCCTGGCTGCTCAAGATCAAAGCCTATTAACCTGGAACCACCAGGCCAATGTGATGAAAAATGGAGCAGCCCCAAAATGCCGATTCTGCAACGACACGATTGAAACAGTGGTCCACCTAATCTCTGGATGTAAAGTCTTAGTACCAGTGGAGTATAAATTAAGACATGACAAAGTTGGCCAATATCTACACTGGCTAATAAGTCGGCATTACAATATCACAACTGCTGACATGTGGCATAATCACCACCCTGAAGCTGTAACTGAAGGAGAAAATATAATGATTCTGAGGGACTTTCCAGTACATACAGACCGAACCATCAAAGCCAATAAACCGGATATTGTTGTGAAAGACCAAAACAATAAAGTTTGCTTATTGATCAACATGAGCATCCCCTGTGATCATAATATCTCGGCGAAAGAATTTGACAAGCTCAGAAAATATAAAGACTTGCTAATAGAAATTGAAAAAACGTGGCATCTCAAAGCGACCAGTGATTGTACCAGTGATTGTAGGATCTCTAAGAATGATAAAAAAAAGGTACTGAAATCTATTTGAAAATGATACCAGGCTTACCATCCCTACAGGAAGTGCAAAAAATTGTATTAACTGGAACAGCTCATGTACTGAGAAGAGCATTACTGCTGTGAAAACCAACATCCATCCATGAATTTATTTGTTTATTTATTTTTTAAATACATATTTTACCTGTGAATTTGCGTGTGTAATCTGGGAATGCATACAATGAGCTTCTCTGCCCTAGGTGTATGGAAAACACACGGCGAGAAACGGAAGAAAGTTTGAAGAAAGAAGGAAATAATAATAATAATAATGCCCTAATGCAGTACCAGGCAGTGGCTATACCAGCCATGTAGCCAGCTGATTGCAACTGAGGGTGCTATCTTGATAGCTGGGGGTGCTGAACAGGTGTACAGACAAAAGCTCCTACTTAAAGTGGGAAAGTGGACAAAAGCCCCTTGCATATATTTTTCGATTTTTCGGTTATTTTTTGTTTTTTTTTTGTTTTTTTTGACATTTCATGATGTCTAACCTGGTTAAAACTTCTGATATATTTCGTTTTTATTTTCATTTTACTTGTTGCAATCATTAAACTGAGGCCATGCAGGGGCATCACCTTGAAAAATTTTTAGTTGAATGTATCGACTCCAATATTTTTTTTAATGATTTTCAACAAGCACATAGTTAAGATGAAAAGGTCTTTCTACATGCTAGAGATAACAGTCAAATCTTTAAACATCATTTTTATATAATTTCAAATAAACATCGACCACGAGGTTGACTAGGTCTTCTCAACAATTCAATGATTTCATTTTGCATTGCTGCTGAGGTCGCATTTTTTTTGGAATCGTGCTGTAACATTCCATTAGCTCTGAGTTTTTCTCTAATGTGTACTGGAATAATTTCACAAAAAGACCACAAGGCTACGTATCATCTTCCGAATAAAGATCCTGAAAAGCTTCATTTTTGTTTCCTCGAAAAGGCAATTTGTTTGCACAAAGAAAATGAACAATATCAACAATGGAACTGATATAATAATGGTTTTTGCTCAACTGATTGAAGACATTTTGCAAGATTGAAGACACGGATGTTGTTGTGGATAAACACTGTTGGCGTTCCTTCCATGTTAAACCTTTGATTTTTTGTCTTTTGCATGATGCCAATAAGAATATCCATTTTTAATAAAACAAATATCATCTTGAGCAGAAGAATTAAAGTGCCGACAAGCAAAACAAGACAAGGCTTTCTTTGAAAGAGAATACTCTAACCATAAACGACCAATTTGACCAGCTTGACGAGAAGTCACGTCTCTGATTTCCATGAAATTTTTGGATCAAACTTTGCTAGAACTGGCTGCACTGGTTGGCAGTCGACCTGTCCTAGATCATCCAATGAGAGTGTCAAAGACTTTGCAAGACCTCCCTTGAGCTGCGAAACTTTGTTTGCAATTCACTTCTGCTAAGCGTTATTAGATGAATCAGATTGGAAATTCAGCAATGATTGTTTCAGTTTGCTTTTTCGGTAGTGATTCATTATTTTGAGGCACTGATATTCGCAATAATTAATTCTAAGAGTAACAATTTCTTAAAATTTATGTATTTTAAAATTAAATTCAAAAGAGATTTTGGTTCAAGCAATTTTTTTTTTCAATTTCTTCAAAGTTATGCTTTTTTAGTTAAACACAAAATAATTTCAGCATAAACTTTGTTCAAAGAGTAAGAAAAATTATTCAGTGAAAGTTCTGAAAAATACTTTCTGAAAAAATATTTTGGGAAATTTCAAAAATTTTCTTTCCTTTAGAAATAAAATGACTTTTATTTGACTCTTCATATATATACATGTGTAGTGATGCGTTTACTACCATAAATCTCTAACTACAGCAACAATTCTTCACATACTTTTCAACAGCAACAAGGATAATCACCAGCACCGCCGCCGTCGCCACCACGAGCACCAATAAAAACCAATAAAAGCAGCAACAATAAAAACAACTGACCCAGTATCACCCACTCCTTAATTCAACCCACAGTTGATGACCGGGTCAGCAGCTAATTCTATGACAACAATTACAGCTACAACAAACATTTTGACCAGCTCTAATTTACCCACATTTTCATATCACTAACTACCAAATCAAAAGAAATTCAATTTATTGCATCTTTAGCAACTTTAGATATTGCTTATGAGAAAAAAGAAGGTGGCAACAAGGTATTATTTCAAAAGTGGATAAAACAAATTCTCATACTGGAGTGGAGGGGCTGAGATTCTAACTGGGGGTGCTGAGCACCCCATAACCCCCGTACCTACGTGCCTGGGCTATACTCTGATGCAGCACCAGGCAGTGGCTCTCATGGCTTCTGATCTTAACTGATTGGAAGTGTTATCATGTACATTGTTTTGTTTTGGTATAAAAGATGGCCTACAGCAAATATTCTGCTCAATACCACAGATTTGCTTGTCAGTTGTTTGACCTTAACCAGTTGAGCATGTCCCTTATTGGCTGACGATGTGTGCATCTCTGATCATGAGCAGAAGTAGTGGGGGAGCATCATAGCCATGTGTTGAGAGGGATTCTTTGGAGTTTGAATTATTCACCTCTGGAAATATGGGTATTTCATTCAGCATCTTTAAACAAACTTTATTCAGGGATCTTTTGGGATAGGCAACTCAATCTGAAGAAAATTCTAACTGGGCCCCACCTGCAAGGTCATGCGCTCTTTATCTTGATATGAGATCACCATGTCACGCATTTATGGTTGTGATGCATGTGCCTGGCATACCCTTATCAGACAGGTAGTCATGATGGGTATACTGGACTTCATATATTTTACCCCAGTGTCACTTTGATGACACGTACTGCTCTCTCTCTCAATAATAATAATAATGAAAATGGACAAGTGAAGAGAACAAAGTAGTAATGCAGTGTTACTTGGGAAATTTGGCCCAAAGTAGGAGGTTACAGAAAATCATCATCATCTTTTAACATCTACTTTCCATGCTGGCATGGGTTGGGCAGTATGACTGAGTACTGGCAAGCCAGGAAGCTGTGCCAGGCTCCAATCTGTTCCAACAAGGTTTCTATAGCTGGATGCCCTTCCTAATACCAACCACTCCAAAAGTGTAGTGGGCACTTTTTATGTACTACTGGCACAGGTGCCAGTCAGACGGCACTGGCAACAACAACACTTGAATGATGCTTTTACATGCCACCAGCATGGGAGCCAGTCTGGCAGCACTGGCATCAACAAGGCTTGGATGGTGCTTTTTATGTACCACTGGCACAGGAGCCAGCCAGGCGGCATTGGCATTGACCATGCTCAAATGGTGCTTTTTATGTGCCACTGGCACAGGTGGTACTGACAACGATTTCACTTGACTCAACAGGTTTTCTCAAGAACAACATATTGCCCGATGATTGAAGAGTACTTTTAAATACACCAGTTATGCAGTGCTGGCATTGGCCACGGATACGATCTTACTTGGCTAACCGGGTCTTCTCAAGCACATATCTCCAAAGGTCTCGGTCACTTGTCATTGCCTCTGAAGCCGAATGTTTGAAGGTCATGCTTCACCACCTCATCCCATGTCTTCCTGGGTCTATCTCTTCCACAGGTTCCCTCCACTGTTAGGGTGTGACACTTCTTCACACAGCTGTCCTCACCCATATGCAACACATGACCATACCAGCACAGTTGTCTCTCTTGCACACCACATCTGATGCCTATTATGCCCAAGATGCTTCTCTCAAGACTGTTACACTCTGTCGTCTTCATTTCTTTCAAGCCTATGCATGTCCTTGGCAGCCACAGCCCATCTTTCACTGCCATGCTATATGGCTGTTACATAAATGCATCATACAGTCTGCCATTCACTCTGAGTGAGACACCCTTTGTTACCAGCAGAGGTAGCAGCTCTCTGAACTTTGCCCAGCAGAGACTAGTGGACCAGTCTGATGCTATTAGGGGAAATAAGTGAATGGCAGAATTAGAGTTAGAAGATTTTGCAAGGGAACTAAAAAAGAAAGACCAAAAAGTAAAATAGCTAAACAACACAAAAACCAGAATGAAGTAAGATGGATAAAGGATATAAGTGAAGCCAAGGAGGAAGCTACAAGGGAAAACAATAACATGGATAGAGTATAAGATAGAGTATAAGATAGGCTGTGATAAGTGGATAAGTGAATGTTTGAGTTAATTCAGTATTGCAGACAATATAAGAGAGTTAATTAGCTTAATAGCATAAAGAAATGGAAAGTAGATCTCTACTCAGGTGACACAACATTAGGGCAAGTTAATGTTGGGGGGAATTTTCCAGGGAATCTCTTTATCCCCTTTGATATTTGTGTTAACCAGTTTAATACCAGTTTAGTATTAAGCAAAGCAAAGGCAGGATATTAACCATTTTCTCTACATGGACGATCGAAAACTTTTTAGTAAAAATAAAAAATAGATTCTTTAATTCCAAGTGCAAGACTCTTCAGCAAAGATATAGTTATGGAATATGGTATAAATAAGTGTGCAATATTAGTTATAAAAGAGAGACAGGTAGTCAGTAGTGAAGGTATTCAGTTACCAGATGGCCAAACATTAAAAATGCTGAAAGGAGGAAGTTATAGGTATGCAGGAGTGTTAGAATCTTACAGAGTACTAACTATAGAAATGGTAGAGAAGAATGAGTAAGTTAATGAAATCAAAGCTAAACGGTCTGAATCTAGTGAAGGCTGTAAATACTTGGGCAGCATCGTTATTTAGATATTCAGCAGCTTTTGTAGATTGAACAAAATTGGAATTGGGAAATCTAGACAGATGAACTAGGAAAGAATTCATTATGAATGGAGGAATTCATTCTAGATCAGGAGTAGCAAGACTATATTTACTTAGAAAGGAAGGCGGTAGAGGTTTAATATCAATGGAAGACTGTATGGAGTTAACTAGAGTAGATATAGCCCCCTATGTAGGTAATAAAGAGAAAATTTATTAAGAGCTGCTAGTATAACAGTAGGAGATAGGGGAACCAAAACACCAAATGTAGTGAAAACCATGAAAAAGAAGCAAGATTATCTGACTGGCAAGAAAAAGTTTTGCATGTTAGATTTTTAAAGATAGTTGCAGAAAATAGTAGTAGTGAGACATAGTTGTGGTTACAGAAAGGAAGGCTGTTAGTAGCAGCATAGGATCAGGCATTTAGGACTAACTGGATAAAAGCCAAGATAGACAAAAAAAATCAGGTAGATTCCCGTTGTAAGCTAGTTAGTGAATATTGTATAGTGGTACTGAAGGAATACTAGAAAAGACATGACAACCTAGGGAGAATAATCCACTGAGTATTATGTAGAAAGCTAGGATTTGATCATACTGATAAATAGTATGAACATGAACCTAATAAAGTACTAGAAAGAAATATAAGATGTGTGATTTTAACATTGAGACTGACAGACTAATAGAAACTAACAGCAGTAGTGGACAAAAAGAATAGAAAGTGTCAGGTAATTGACTTTACAGCCCAAGACGATGAAAAAGTGAATATGAGAGGTACAGTGAAAATATCAAAGTACCAGGATCTAGTGATTGAGTTACAGAGACTATGGAAAGTGCTGGTGAAATGTATCCCTGTAGTTGTAAGTGCATTACAAATTTTTCTTGAAAATTTGAAACAGGCATAAAACCTAATTTAGTGCAGCTCCAGAAAACAGTATTATTAGGGACACACAAGATACTTAGGAAGGCTCTTGGCATTGTAGGAATTTTATTTGTAACAATTTAATCTGTTGTGCATAAATAATAATAATAATAATAATGTAAATTATCATACAACTGCTTAATGGCAGGAATAGAAAATCTGAATATTGATAGTTGTGCAATGAGGAAATTATCATTTAGCATTTATCAAAGAAATGTGATTGATGTGAGCAATATGTTAGTTATATCATAATATAATACACACTCACACACATATCTCAACTGATGTCCACCTACACATAACACACATATACACATAACACAAGCACACTAAGCACAACACCTAAGCAACTAATGATATGTAAGGAATTAGAATGTATCATAAAATACAGTGATTGAAGGATTCTATTTGAGAAGAGCAGTAGGAAAATATCAGAGGTTAATATATTTGTATAAAAATCTGAATTATTGAGTGTCTTAAAAGACAAACTTCCTGTTGTGTAGGTATTTCATTCAGGTTTGCCTCTGTGACTCTGGTCACAGTTCCTCCCTTTAGTCTAAAGTTTTTAACCCTCTTTCCTTCCCACTTAACCTGCTTGTGCTATCTCTTCCACTCTAACTCCTTTTTTTCTTTCTAACCTACCTTGTATTGAACTGTCTGCATGCATGATTTCCTGTTTCACAAACTGCTTATTCCTATGTATATACTGATATATCTAATATAACTTGCTTTGTAATGATTTCTTGCTCTCTCTTTCACCTCTCTTATCACAGCCACTGCTTTCTCCTTCCGGCATAAACAAGAAAAGGAAAACAACCAACAAAAAGATTTGACGCGTGACTTTGCCTTTTACAGTCATATATAGCATGTACATGTCTGTATATGTGTTTGTATGTGAGTGTGTGTGTGTCTGTATGTATATGAGTATTTGTGTGTGTGTGTATATTTAAGTCTGTGTGTGAGTTTATTTGTATGTGTGTATGTGTGTAATGTTTATTTATTGGTTGGTTTTCTATATTCCTCAGTTTACCATATACCCTTCCCTCAACCCCACTGTTCTGACATTGCATCTACTTCTTGGAAATGTTTATGTTGCAGATAAAGTATACTGTATAATACGGTGTGAGAAAAAGAAGCAGAAAATTCCCAGCGTTAAGGGAAGTGAAGAATTCAATTGGAATACTCGAGCAACATTCTTTAGAAAGAAGCCTGAAGAAGATGTTAAAGTTGAGGTAAAATACACACACACATACATATATATATACATACGTATATAGACATACATCTATACACACACATGTTAAGGATTTTCTGTCCTTTATATTCCTGTATGCATGTACACACAAACACACACACACACACACATATGTATATATAAGAGTGTTGTAGTTCGATTGAAGCATTGTAGTACAGAAGTAGAATAATGAAGCAAAAAAGAAATAAAGAAAGTTTCTAACAATTCAAAGACGAAAGAGGAAAAACCTTTAGATTTTGGGTTCAAAGGTCCATCTTCGGAAGTGTACAATCTCCCCCACTCCCGACCTTTGTGGCATCAACAACATCATCATACGGGAAGCTGCTGTTTCTAGTACAAGCA
>NC_043011.1:10716873-10726873 GCF_006345805.1 Octopus sinensis | reverse complement strand
CCAATGGCCCGAGCAAATTGGTCAAAATATAAAAGCATGAATACATCAACTCGTTATGTTGTACAAAACAAGGATGAAAAATCTGGGAATTATGATAAGAATCCACAGTATTTATGGATCATTGTCCAACAATCAGAAGCCCTTGATACACTTTGAGGCACACATCTTCATATTTAATTTTATATTTACAATATTTGTTCTCTACAAATGGTGGTACCCTGCTAGAAATCTTTTTTTAATTTTTGTTTTATTTTTCACAACCCTCGACATCACACTGAGCTAACTCCCTCTCTTAAGAAAGCAAAAATGAAATAAAAAATATAAAAAATTAAGAAACCCATTACATTGTAATGGTTTTATTAAATTGTTTTTAAGAACACTTCAAAAAAAGGATAAAAAGAATATAAATATATTGACACACACACACACGCTATTTTATTAAAGCTAATTAACTTCACACACTGTTACTCAGAGTTTCATGTGACTTTTCATCAGACTGTTGTGATAATACAGACAAGTGAAGAAATTTTATAAATAATGGGTATATATAATGGGTATATATAAATAATGGGTATATATAAAAGTTTATAGATACCAATTCAATTAATACACATTTACAACTGATTTTAAAAAAACAAGTGTAAATTGGGATGCAAGTGGAAGTTGACTGTAGAAGAGAAATATATATAAACAATAGTTGAACTGAGAATCTTTGTGTGAAGAGGTCTGCTGTAAATGCTAGAGAAAATGTGAACAGACTAAGAAACTATGTCAAGAATAAGAAATTGCAAGTAGGGTTAGAAAGGATATAATAGAAGTAAACCAAAAATTGAAATTAAATTTAAAGATTAAAAACTAAAGTTGAGATTAAAATAAGTAAAAATGTACGAATAATAATAGAGAAAAGAAGGAAACTCAAAAGGAGAGAAATCATTATGTGAGAAAAGGATAAAGAAAGAACAGAAAAGTGGGGGATTAACTGAAGGGGAGGAGGGGTGAAAGGATGAATGTTATTTGCATATCAATAATATTAATACAGCAATTTGTTTTTTGTATGTACCTGATGCATGTGTCACACTTATGATGAGGAAATTGTTGAAAGAAATTTTGTTGCTGAAATAAAAATTTTTAACTAAATCTCTTATAATTTCTGGAATATATTTGAAACCACAACCTATGTGTTACTATGTCTCAACACCCATGCCTACTGGGCCAAAGGAAATAAATTTTGAGGATGTATCAGGCTCCATATTCTCTCTTGTTATAATTATGGTTTAATTAGGCAGCGAGCTGGCAGAAATGTTAGCACACCAGGCGTATTTCGTATTTCATCTGCCGTTATGTTCTGAGTTCAAATTCCGCCGAGGCTGACTTTGTCTTTCATGCTTTCAGGGTCGATAAATTAAGTACCAGTTATGCACTGGGGTCGATGTAATCGACTTAATCCGTTTGTCTGTCCTTGTTTGTCCCCTCTGTGTTTAGCCCCTTGTGGGCAGTAAAGAAATATATAATTATGGCTTAAATATATATATCATCATCATCATCATCATTTAGCGTCCGCTTTCCATGCTAGCATGGGTTGGACGGTTCAAATGGGGTCTGGGAAGCCAGAAGGCTGCACCAGGCCCAGTCTGATCTGGCAATGTTTCTATGGCTGGATGCCCTTACTAACGCCAACCACTCCGTGAGTGTAGTGGGTGCTTTTTACATTCCACCGGCACAGGTGCCAGACGGGGTTGGCAAACGGCCACAATTGGATGGTGCTTTTTATGTGCCACTGGCATGGGGGCCAGGTGAGACTGGCAATGGCCACGATCGGATGGTGCTTTTTACGTGCCACCGGCACGGAGGCCAGTCGGGGTGGTGCTGGCAACGGCCACGTTCGGATGGTTTACTTACATGCCACCGGCACTGGTATCACAGCTACAATTTCCATTGATGTTGATCGATTTCGATTTTGATTCTGATTCTCACTTGCCTCAACAGGTCTTCACAAGTAGAGTTTTGTGTCCCAAGAAGGAAAGGTATGCATAAGTGGACTGGCTACATCCCAGGTAGGGGCCTTGTCCTGCTGGGTCTCACTTGTCCTGCTGGGTCTTCTCACGCACAGCATACTTTCATACGTCTCGGTCTCTTGTCATTTCCTTGGTGAGACCTAAAGTTCGAAGGTCGTGCTTCATCACCTCGTCCCAGGTTTTCCTGGGTCTACCTCTTCCACAGGTTCCCTCAACTGCTAGGGTGTGGCACTTTTTCACACAACTATCTTCATCCATTCTCGTCACATGACCATACCAGCTCAAACGTCTCTCTTGCACACCACAACTGATGCTTCTTAGGTCCAACTTTTCTCTCAAGGTACTTACACTCTGTCGAGTATGCACACTGACATTACACATCCATCAGAGCCTACTGGCTTCATTTCTTGTGAGCTTACGCATATCCTCAGCAGTCACGGCCCATGTTTCACTACCATGTAGCATGGCTGTTCATACACATGCATCATACAGTCTGCCTTTTACTCTGAGCGAGAGGCCTTTAGTCACCAGCAGGGGTAAGAGCTCTTTGAACTTTGCCCAGGCTATTCTTACTCTAGCCGTTACACTTTCAGCACACACACCCCCGCAACTGACTTGGTCACCTAGGTAACGGAAGCTATCAACTATTTCTGAAATGTGGTGGAAGTTGGTCTCTGTGCATTTTCAGTGTTTATTGCTCCTGAGCATCTACCACATACAAAATCTATTTTCCTAGTTTAGCCTTCCTTTGACATTGCTGCTGGGTCTTGAGGGGACTTTGCACCAGCCACAGATCTGGTCAGTGGCTTTCAGCAGGTTGTCTCTTAGAAGTGTCCAGTTATGACCCTCTCCGTAACCTTCATTACCTGATCCAACAGCTTGATACCCCTGTAGTTATTTGTATCTAGGGCGCCATCTTTGCCTTTGTAGCAGTTGACTATTATGCTGCGACACCAGTCATTGGGAATGACTCCTTCGTGTATCACCTAGTTAACTATACGGGTGACTAGGCTATAGCCGACACTGCCAGATATTTTGAGCATCTCTGCAGTAATTCCTGATGGGCCTGGGGCTTTCCTTGTCTTCATGCTTGTAATTGCCTTAACTACTAAGGAACTGTCAACTCGGATTGCTGGTCCCTCTGTTGGGTTGACATTCGGCAGACTCTCTTTATCCCATTCATTTTCTTTATTCAGCAACCTTTCATAGTGGTGTCTCCAAACCTCTCTCTTTGCATCCTCATTTAGCGCAAGTGAGCCGTCATCCGTGTGAACACATTTTTCTCCTACCACGTCACGATTCTCTCTCACACACTGTCTTGCAACACGAAATACCTCAAGTCTTTCATCCTCACGGCGCAGAACATTGGCAAATTTTTTCTTATCTGCTTCCCCTCTGGCTAAATACACCTGCCTCCTAGCTTCCCTTCTGGCAGTCTGATACACTTCCCTGCTACCACCATTCTTGCTGTTCTTCCAAGCCTGTTTCTTTTGTCTAATAGCCCTGTCAACAATATTGTTCCACCAACACGTTATTTTGGGTCTGCGTATGTGTGTGTGTGCGTCTACACAGACGTGCGCACATGTAAGAGATATGGCCCAAGGAATAGATGAGCAAACAGCTGGACAGATGAGCTGACATGTTTGAGGAGAGATTAAATCCAGCATAATCTAGATTTACAGAAACAAAACAACATAGAAGAAGATAAGCTTCATTTGTCAATAGAAACTTCTTGCCCACATATGTTCTCTGATCTGCAGATCTTTTCCTATTTACATCATCTTATATCTAAGAACGAGAATCTAACATTTGAGTGTCTGTTTCCAAATGAAATACAATTTGAAAATATTTCAGACGTCACTCTGTTTCTGGATACTTGACCTTCCAAGTTTCGCTGTTGTTGTTGCTGTTGTTGTGTAGCCCCGGATAAAATCTGACCGTGAATACCTTTGGCATGTAGTTAGCTGGATTCAGTCCTCAGATGCAGAGCTTTGGACATGACATACACCCACATAGTTAAACCCCATAGTTTCACAGTTGTTAATTGTATGTAGTATTGTGCTGTAGTCTGGGCATGTTGTACATTTTATACTGTTCAGTCTGTTTCTCTATGTCTGCTATTGTTGTTTAAGCATAGGTCAGAGTTGATCTAGAAGAGCTATGATCAAAAATGTTCTGGCCATGACCATCCATCTTTGAGTCAAGCAATTTATCTTAGACTACATTATCCATTATGTCTTTCCTATTTTGCTTTTACTAGTGTGTGATTTGAGGCTATCATTTCTAATGGATAGATTCTCATCCCTTACCATTCATATAAATTTTTATAAAAATCTTAATATGCATTTGTTCTTAAATAATGAAATCTTTGACAATGCAGCCCTTTGCTATAATGACACCTTAACAGCAACCAGGTCGAGTATATCTCCCACCTCTGACACCCACGAACAAAGAAAAGACATCAAAATATCATTTGGTTTACATTCATTACACCCTAAACGTTAAGTCCAACATAATTAAACTCGAAATTCAATACATAAACGCCTTCCTATAAGGAAACTATTCAATATAAATAATGTTATAGTGAGCTACACTGGTAATATGAAGAATATTATCTTACAAATCCATTATAGCTACTATGTAATGATAATATAACCAATCGTTATCATTAGCGCTCAAATTGTAGCACCATTGTGGCTTTCATAATCAAGTCAGGCCTTAAGACCAACAGAGAGAGATTCAAATCCTTCGACAGCCTCTGAATTCTGAATGCAAACAGCTGAAACAGATGCTGCAAGGCATCCCGTTCAATGCTCTCACAATTTCACTCAAGTATTGCCTTGGAACTTAACCCCAAAAGAATGAAGACTACAGTTAACTTTTGTGGGGTTTCATCCGAGACAGAACAAATAATGCAGAGCATTCATTTGATCCCTTTTCAACAATTCTGCTAATTCACCATAAGCAAAGCAAAACATCCGTAAGGCTGAGTCGTTTTCTTTGCAGTCATTAAGTACTTGAGTGCAGATTAGTTAATGGTTCAGCACAAAGCAGCTGAATATCGGAAATCAGAGATTTTACTTAGCATTTTTTTTGTTTGTTATTAAAGCGAGAAATATTGAGCACAATGTCATGATACAATGTGTTGAAATGGTAAAAGTGAAAATATAAAAGAAGAAACAAAAACGGAAGTTGATGTTTATATATTTCAATAAGAAACATGATAAATCAAAATGAATTAAGCACAAATATTGTCAAAAAAAGCTAAATAAAACCAAAATTGTTTCCCTGTAAACATGACTGGAAGTATGGAGAAGTTTAGCAATGAAATAAATCGGTAAATAATTGATGGAAACAGACAAGCAGAAGCAATTCCTATAAGTGAAAATAACATAAAAATTGGTGGTGATTTCTCTCAACGGCTAATTCTTAATCAATAAAATATAATCCCCGAAACATGAAGATTGCTGTTGGGTGACTTTCCTTGAGAATCGGATTAAGTAGACCTATCTCTTGGAATAATATTGTCTATAGGGATATCTCTGCAGAATAATCTTCACTGGTATGAAACACGCACTAAACTTCGGTAAGATAATCTCCCTCTCCTCTCCTCTCCTCCACCTCTCTCTCTCTCTCTCTCTCTCTCTACTTATCCATCTGTCTATACATTGAATATGCATATAATATGTTCACATGTATACAGAAGCAAATATGTACGAACATATACACACACTATTAAATACATATACTAATGTATATGCTTTGTATATTTTCCAGTGACTGCAATGGTCTAACAGAGTACATAACTCTCATGTCACTGGTATTAAAACACCTTCGAGTCATGGACAGGCAAGATAATGCACCTCGTTATACATGCATATGTGTATACATACATATACACATATAGTTCAATGAAGAGATCCAAATGTTCTCTGTATAGAATACACTTTGTAGAGGTTTAAACTTGAGCGGGTAAAGAAGTAAATGTAGGGAAAGCGAGTTATATGAATATATAAAAGATATTGAATGCATGAAATACACAAAAATGTATATATCCATACATATAAGATGATCCTGCTTACACAGAATAGAAATGATATAGAGAATTAAGGAGGTAAAGAACAGTATTACAAATCTAACATTCTGAGGGCTCAGATGTCCATAATGATATTTATAGGTTGATTCCATCATGAGATGAGACGAGTCTCTATCTTCAGGGAAGAGATCTTTCACTTCAAATATAAGATCACTTCCCTGAAGATGGAGGCTTATCTCATGATGGAATCAACCTATAAATATTATTATGGACAATTGAGCCCTCAGAAACAGTTGTTGGATTTGTAATACTGTTCTTTACCTCCTTAATTCTCTATATCATTTCTATTCTGTGTAAGCAGGACCTTCTTATATGTAGTCAATATATTTTATATATTCATCTAACTCACTTTCTCTACATCTACTTCTACATACATACATATAGCAGGAACAGTAATTTTATCTATGAGAAAACACTGAAAATTTGTTAAATATTGTTTCATTTATTTGGTAACATATCGAAATGTCCTTTGTTCTACTGTGACCTGGTCACTGAAACGGTTCAACCTGGTGACCTGGTTGCAGTGATGTGACAAATATTTCAACACCTCAGAAAATATGTGAATTAAGCAGTTTTTGTAGATTTATAGATGACTCAAATGTATGTTCCACTGTGTGAAAGGTTCAGTTTCAATAGGTGGCCTCAGAACAAATTACTCACAAGATATATTCATCCCACATATACGTGTGTGTGTATGTGTGTATAAATATACACACAGAAATGTTTGTACTTATAAGTAAACTCATATGTATGCAAATGAGCGAATATATGTGTCTGTATATGTATGTGTGTATGTGTGATCAAGATTTTGAAATGAATTCTGATACATCTGGTTATTTGTTATATCATTTAGTTGGGAGAGTGGTCAGTGTCCATTGACCATCTTTCCCAGGGTTTCCAGGACTTGCAAGGGAGGAGAGGATATCGTTGAATCAAGGAACCCAAATACTTGCGACAGAGTGGGCTTCAGTAAGGGTACCTTAATTTTTGTTGATCATTTTTGGTATTTTCACAAATTCTTGCACAGAAGAGCAAAACAATAAAAAAAATATTTGTTTTCATCAAATTTACCAATGTAGTCAGAGAGAAATAAGAACAAAGTGAAATTGATTAGGTTTTAATTAATTTAAGTCTAATTAATTGAAACCAAATAAAAAGAGTCTGGTTGATATCTCCAGTTTTCTTTCATCGATATCTGATTCAAGTTCGATCATTATAGCAACTCTCCTTATTCTCAGCTACTTTCTTCCGACTGATGAGAACTTTAAGAACTTCTTACCAACAAAAGAACCTCAGTATTTTCACTCAGTCTACTAGAAATAACAGACAAATCTTCTTGCTGTCGAAATACCGTTTGACCAATAAAATATCTGTTGCATTGTCTGTTTACCTTTGTGAAGAGTTACTTCAATCCTTTTAAAATATTATTATTATATTATTATTATTATTATTATTATTATTATTATTAAGGTGACGAGCTGGCAGAATCATTAGCACGTCAGATGGAATGTGTAGCTGCATTTTGTCCTTCTTTACTTTCTGAGTTCAAATTCTGCGAAGGTCGACGTTGCCTGTCATCTTCTCGGGGTCGATGAAATAAGAACCAGTTGAACACTGGGGTTGATGTATTCGACTCATTCCCTCCTCCAAAATTGCTGCCATTGCGGAAAAATGTGAAACCATTATTTTATTGCCTTTGCACAGCTTCTAATGCTAGAGATGTACTACAGTATCAGTTGTTCACTATCAGTGAACTAAGGTAACACCCCGTATTTTTTGAGTACCATCCAGAGTATTCAAGTGGTTCCAAGCTGTTCTCTTTTCTGCAAGTGCTCCTCCCTTATTGCAACCCTTATTTGTTCCATGTACTTCTCGAGATTTTTACTCACTGTTCCCAGGGCTCCAACAATTATTGGTACTACTACCAGCTTTTTCAGTGACACAACAGCTTAAACTCCCAAACTAACCTGTTATATCTATTAACTTTTCTTTCTTCCTTATTAGCTGGGCATGCTATATCTATGATCCAGCATCGTTTGCTTTATTTCTCAATTAACCCTATGTCTGGTTTCCTATTCTCTATCTCATGGTCGCACTGAATCATAAAATTCATAAGATCTTTGCATTATCATTTTTGATGATGCCTTCAAGTTTATGTTCATATCAATTTTTTTACTCTGTCAAGTCCATACTTGTTGCAAAGTGTCCAAGAGACAATCCTTGCTATAATGTCATGACGTCTCATATTCTTTCTGGATTAGTGGTGCCATACAGTTTCACCATTTTGTCCACAAATTTGATTGGTAATCTGCTATTATTATTATTATTATTATTATTATTATTATTATTATTATTATTAAATCCTGATTGAATCTCTCACCATGACCTAAATTTTCATGCAAAAAGTCTAAATGTGAATGCAACAAGTGTACCTTTAATGACATTCTACAGCCTAAATTCTTATAAATCTCAATAAGCTTCGCTACGAGCTGCTTGTAGTTTGGGTCTTTGTTATCACCAAGGAATCCATTGACAATATCTCGAAATGCACACCATGCCTCTCTTTCTAGATCACTCATCACATTTTCAAGTTTTACTGATCTCAGATTTTCCTTACTTGATGTGCCTCAGCTTTGGAAAGAGTAGACAAATCAATTGAAATGCTTTTCCACCACAATCTAAAGTCTTTACAAACTGTTTGACCAAACTCAGCTTTATGGGAAGATGAGGTAGCAACACTTTTGCAGGCTCTACAAGAGGTCGTCTTATAACATTTAGCTTTCCTAGCTGGAGGTCATCTTGTGGGGGCTACTCAATCTTCTGGTAACGTTCATGATCAGCCTTACTGTCTCATAGGAAAAGAAAACACAAATGCTTAGTGTACTCACCCGGTAATCCAAGTAAGAAGGCAAGAAGTCACCACAAACATCTCATTTAAACTTATCCTAGTTTACTTTCTCAACAATCACTTTTACATTGTCATATTCTTCCTTTCTCTGTACTGATGGACAAGGATGGATGCTGATTTCCATTACGTAATAAAGCAGCTTTGAGGCTTTTTGTTGAGTTATCTATGAAGAGTCACTATTCTTCAAGGTTGTGATCAATTCCAATTGCTGTAAACAAGCCATTTATATCTTTGCAGAAGTAGAGATCCTTGTTTATGTCAAAGTATACTTCGAATTCTTCAAGAAATAATGTTTGCTAATTTCCTCATTCTTACATTAAGTGCAGTTAGGCCTGGGAGGCTAAAGAGAATATTTTTCTCTTTGAATATGAAAGCATTCTTTGTTCCTTTCAAAACTCAGTGGAATTTTCCCTTTCACTATTTAAAATCTGTGAAAGTAGAAAGGAGAAAAATAACTCTTAGTTCTCGTAGGAAAACGGATTTAAAAAAATATGATGTAAAATTTGAAGCAGTTTTAACAATGGGATACATTTCCAAGCTAATATCTTTGTTAAGCAAAACAGAAAAAAGTGCTCTATTTTCCATTTTGCGTACCTTCGGAGTTTCAAGTTGTTTTAATTTCTTGATGAATAAAGAGTGCATGAGGGTCCCACAGAGGGTTATGTTATTAAGCCGAGTAATTCTAAATCTGGTGGGAGTTTGGTTTAAACAAAAAACACAATGATCCAACTCTAGTCTTACAGTAAAGAAGCAATTTTCTCCGTAGGATATGAGAAAATATAAACTACAATTTGATCGCTATTTAAAAACACCTTTCGGGGAATAGCACTTCTGATTAAATGAATGTCTTACATTTTATTCCTGCTGTCAATGCACTTTAGAATCTTTTGAAAATATAATACATAATAATTCACTATCGTGTTCAAAATTTCTGTGTTCTTTTACAATTTAAGGAATGTATACATTATACAAAAATGATCT
>NC_043011.1:10709373-10711873 GCF_006345805.1 Octopus sinensis | reverse complement strand
CTCTTATAAGACAAGTACCCCTTTCCATTCATTTATTTTCCCGTAATTCATTGTAAGGTCTCTGTTTACATTCTGTAATAATCTATCGTTAATTCCGTTACATCTATTTTTTATATATATATTTGTTACTCTGTTTATATATGTGTATGCGCACATGTGTGTATATATTTGTATATATATGTATATATATATGTGTATATATATGTATGTGTGTGTGTTAGAAGTATAGTCGCAATTAGTTTAGTTTAGAAGAAATTGTCTGTAGCGACGGACAGATATATATTTTCTTTTTCTATTTATTCTCTGTTTACATTCTGTAATAATCTCTCGGCTTCTGTTTTTTAGCTCTTTTATTTTTCTTTATATACTTATTTGTTATTTTGTTTATATATGTGTATGTGCACACGTGTGTATATATGTGTATGTATGTATATATATATGTATACATATGTATAAGTGTGTGTGCAATTAGTTTCGTTTAGAAATTGTCTGCGGACAGATATATATATTCTTTTTCTATTTCTTCTTTCTCTCTCTGTCTCTTCACGACTTTCCTTGTCCCTTCATTACTCTCTTCTTTCAGCTCTCAATCTCTCTTCTTTCAGCTCTCAATTTCAATCTCTCTTTAAGCACATAGACGCTTTCTTTCTCCTCTTTCAGCTCTCAATCTCTCTTCTTTCTTTTCTTTCAGCTCTCAATCTCTCTTTAAGTACATAGACGCTTTCCTTCTCTTCTTTCAGCCCTCAATCTCTCTTTAAGTACATAGACGCTTTATTTCTCTTCTTTCAGCTCTCAATCTCTCTTCTCTCTTCTTTCAGCTCTCAATCTCTCTTCTTTCTCTTCTTTCTTACTCTCCTCTTTCAGCTCTCAATCTCTCTTTAAGTACATAGACGCTCTCTTTCTCTTCTTTCAGCTCTCAATCTCTCTTTAAGTACATAGACGCTTTCTTTCTCTTCTTTCAGCTCTCAATCTCTCTTCTTCCTCTTCTTTCTTACTCTCTTCTTTCGGCTCTCAATCTCTCTTTAAGTACATAGACGCTCTCTTTCTCTATTTCTTCCCTACCCCTTATTGCACTATTAAATTAATATAAATTAATATAATTAGATAGATAGATAGATAGATAGATAGATAGATAAAATATCAAGGATGTCCAGAACCTGGAAAAGTGACGAATTGGCGTTGTTCCTGAGAGGATGGCGATGCGCCAACGGAGATAATCCGAATAATATAATTACGGCTGCGCTGAAGACCAGTGGATACAAGAGGACGTTAGCTCAAATAGAGCGGAAGAAGCAGGAGTTTATACGCTCCTATGCACTTATAAGATCGCACATTAACACGCTGGATGCCATCTTTGACAGCGAACAAAGTAAAGATGGCAAGGATGGAGACGCGGGTGCTGATGAAAAAAGTCACCCCCACCTGGTAGACACCCAGGAAGAAAACTCCAGTGAGAAACCTGCCCGGGAAGTAAACCCAAGTGCAAGTGCTCCTACCAGTACCAAAAGCCATGGAGATGAAAGAACCAAAAAAGGAGGAAAAACTAAAACTAAAACTCAGGCAAAACCAAAAAACGAAACAGCCAAGGATAGAAGCAAACCTGACTATCCATATACCAAAAAGGATGGAAACAAACAGCGCACACGGGTGTGTAGGTTCTACCTGAGAGGTGCCTGCTGGCATGGAGAGGAAGGTGCAGGCTGCCGTTTTGCACATCCGGGACCCTGCCGCAGAGACACGAAACAGGTCAGAAACCAACTACCGAAAGGAAAAGGGATGGACCACGCACCACCTGCCCCAAAACGGAGGTACGCAGATGTGGTGCGTGCCACAAACCGCTAAAGTGTTGTTGAAAGGGCAGCTGCTGAACAAGAATCTTTTTTGTGCATGACACAAAAGATTGTACAGCAGCTAACCTGGCTCCATCAAACTCAAGCTCGCAAATGGGACTATCCACAGTTCACAAGACCACCACAGCAAATAGACCCAAGGTGGACACCACCGGCAACAGCATACACCTCACCTCGATGCTCCTACTGAACATCAGAGGACTACTAACACACAGTAACAGGACAAAAATCCCTTTCTTGAGAGACTTTGTTGCATGCAATCAAGCCTTATGCATAGCACTTACGGAAACACACCTGAAACCGGACATAGCGGATGCTGAATTACACATACCACAGTATGTTGTACTACGGACCGACAGAAAAGAAAGGAGTCATGGAGGAGTTGCTATGTACATCCGTGAGGACCTCACACCCCAGGTCCTTTTGTCATACACAAACTCGGTGTGTGACACACTAATTGTCCATTTAAGGCAACTTGGTGTAGTTGTGTGTGCTACATATCGCCCTCCAGATGCCCCAAGCCATATGGGCAAGTTTGAAGACTGCCTTATAAAAATAGAAGTTCTAGTCACACTAGAACAACACATAAGTGTACTTCTCATGGGAGACTTCAATCTACCCAATGTCAGATGGCCCGAGGGCCTTTCTCT
>NC_043011.1:10689373-10704373 GCF_006345805.1 Octopus sinensis | reverse complement strand
TGTGTGTGTGTGCTGAGATAGAGAGAGGGGTGAGTGAAAAACAAAAGGGGAGGAGAAAGAGCGGGAGGGAAAGAAATGCCAACTTACATACATTATGTCTTCTATTATAGTGAAGATCTCATTATGATACTGCGAGTTACCTGTCAGTGCAGTTGGGCAACTAACATTCCTTCAGTCAGTGAGAGATCTGAAAGAATGTCGACTGACCAGTTCCACAGACAGGAAACCTAGCATATCAGCATGAGTTATTGACCCTAATTTATAAATCATTAATGAGACAATAAATATTGTTACTTAGCTATTGGTATTGAATACTCTTTCCTCAGTGTGTGTGTGTATGTGTTTGTGTAACATATGCATATGATAAACTTCAAATCCAGAAGAGTCTGCTCTCACTTGCATAATGCGTGTCGGCAATTATTGGTGTTATTTACCTCAAGCCCAAGCTGCTTGAATGAACAGTCTTCAATAGAGCTGCGAAACACGGATCCAGTGTTACTTATATTCTACGTCTGTATCTAACTACCATATATTGTGCTTTATCATATGGGATGCCGTCGGGGGAATAAATTTGGCCGCATAGATGTATAATTGATTGAAGCTATCTGGAATACGATCAATAGTTATTCGATCGACACTAGAGACGGTGAAGCAAAGTCGATATTGATAGGAATTGAACCCGGAATATAGAGGGGTGAAACTAAATACTTCAAGGTATTTACTCCAGAATTATATAATTTCTACTCCTGAACCAACATACCAATGTTGTTAGCGCTAACAAGCTGTCTTAAAGGGAGTGTTTTGTCAGTGACAAGGGCGTTTGTATTTAGCAATTGCTTAGTATTTTACACAGAAGGAGTAAATGGAAATAAATCAAATCGAGACAATAAAAAACTAAAAAGATTTGAAAATCACTGAAAGGCTTTTCCGTAGGCTGCAAAACATTTATCAAAAATCTATAATTTAAGTAACACAATTTTCCTGTATTTGAGAGCTTCATACGTCCTTTGTCAGATTTTTTAATTAATTTTGCCGGGTTCTCATATCTTCCTCAACTGCTACACTATATGTACATTTTTGGCGGAGGGCGATTTTGTCACTTACAAACTTGAAATGTGACAGGTTGTACAGTATTACAGAGAACCAATAACAAGTAGAACTTGACCTGATATATTCTATCATGTAAGTACCAGTAAAATTCAAGGGATATTGTTAGTTCTCACACATACAGACACACACACATGTATACAGAATGACACACACAGACACACACACACATATATACAAATAGATACACACACACACACACACATATATATACAGGCAGACACACACACACACACATATATATATACAGACAGAGACAAACACACATATATACATACACAGAAACACACACACATATATACACACAGACACACACACGCATATATATACAGACACACACACAGACATATATACAGACAGACACACACACAGACATATATACAGACAGACACACACACAGACATATATACAGACAGACACACACACACACATATATACAGACAGACACACACACAGACATATATACAGACAGACACACACACAGACATATATACAGACAAACACACACACATATATACATACAGACACACACACATATATACAGACAAACACACACACACACACACATATATACAGACAAACACACACACACACACACATATATACAGACACACACAAGCAGACACACACAAGCAGACACACAAGCAGACACACATATACAGACAGACACACACACACATATACAGACAGATACACACACACGTACACCCACCCATCCACAAATCGACCATGAAGAGTGAAGCAAGAGCGTTTATATAACTTAGATAACAGATTGGTATCGGCCATTATCGGCCCAGGCCATGACTAACTAAATAGCACCACCTGGAAAAGTCTTTTAATCAATCATTTCGGGTCACCATGGACCACTCAAGCAGAGAGTTGTTGTTGGCTGAGACGTATCCAGATGTAGGTGCTTTATCCGGTATTTCCTGGAGGAATTTGTCCAGGTACCGTTTAAAGGTTGTGGGGTATTTTTCTACTTTAATTTCTTTCGGGATAACACTGAAAAGAGCAGGACCATTTGCAGTGAAGAAATTGTGCCGCAATGTTCTGATGTGATGTGATCTCGGCCTTTGTTGGGGATGCATTGGTTGGGGGCCTAGTCTTGGGTGAATTGGAAACATAATACCGACAAATTGCCCGATATATTTTTCACATGGTATAAATAGTGTGTCTTGCTTTTTGTAAGGGGACCACAATGGGCAGTAGTATTCGAGGTGGGGCCAAGCGAATGTAGAGAAGAGAAAGATGATGGTTTCAGGATCCCTAGATTGAAAAGTCTTGAGGATCCATGAGGACATTCCCCGGGCAACATCGACTTTTTTTGTTGATGTGCACACTCCAGCGAAGGTTGCTGTCGACAGTTACATCTAAGTCCCTGATATTATCTGACGGTTCAAGTAGGTATCCCGACGGTAGTGTATATGGTTGTTTGAGTGTGCTCTCTCTTCCAAAGTGGATGAGCTCAAATTTTTCTCCGTTCAACTGCATATTGTATTTTTGAGCCCACTGAGTTACTGCGTATAGGTCCGATTGAAGCATCGTTCGATCATATGCTCCCTTAATGGAGCTTAGAGCCATCTGCAAATATTTTTATGGTGCTATATTCAATGGAATCAGCAATTTCATTGATATAGGCAATAAAAAGAAGTGGACCTAGCACAATGCCCCACGGGACTCCGCTGATGTCTTTTGCTGATCTTGAGTGGATGCTAATAACCACAACATGCTGGGTCATGTTTGTTAGAAAATACTTGATCTAAAGTAGCTTTCCACTGACTCCAGCATTGGATAGTTTCCTTAACAGTTTACTGTAGTCGACTCTGTCAAAGGCCCTCCTGAAATCAAGGTATATGAGAACGGCGTTGGAGCCCTCACTTTAAGATTTCACCAAAGTGGTAGAGGAGCTGTATTAGGCAGTCCCTCTCACCACGAAAGCCATGCTGGTTGCAATTTAGAAGATGATTTTGCTCTAGGAAGGCTGTTATTCTTGACCTCAACACTCTCAAATATGTGAGGAGAGCGAGATTGGGCGATTTATTCCCCTTTTTAAAGATTGGAACGACTGACTGGGATTTGCAAGAGGAACTGCACGTTGCTGTCTGCATTCCTTGCAGGGAACCTGTCAGGGTTCACTGTTGAATCAGGTTTGATTTCTTTTATTGCTGCTAGGATGTCAGCGGCATCAAAGGTTTTGTCGGAAAGGACACGTTGAGGATTCAAAGAAGCAAAGCTGCTTGAGTCAACTGAATCACGATCACTGAAAACAGAGCAGTATTGACGGTGTAGGATCTCAGCCATATATACAGTGAAGGATGCCGTTTGGCATCACAGTGAAGGATGCCGTTTCCGTTAACCAGTGGACCCACCGTTAACGGTGATCCCATACAACGGACTTCTTGCATTCAAACACTTCCCAGACCTTCGACCCAAACCCCAACCTGACACCTCCACATTTCTTCGTCTAACCGAACTTGTTCTCTCCCTCAACTGCTTCTCGTATATTTAGTTTGACGCATCCGACTACTTTTACTTTCCATTATCTTCATACAGGAGACTATTATTGATTTAGACTAGGAGACTTCCTAAGGAAGTGCCATAACTATTAGCAACTTTGTGAACTCTAAAATCGTACAAATGTTATCTCTCGCTATCTTGCTATTCACATACTGCCGCCTAAACTAATCAACACATACAAACTGTCTTGATTTAGTTGACTTGCTTGAGTTTTAGTGTTTGTCTTGTCGGATAGAAAAGTAACAGCACCAAAATAACTTTAGGTACTTCTTTACCATGATAAACATAACTCTGCATACCATTAACTACAATTCCAAGCTCGCTAACAATTTTAAGAAACATACGTAAATACAAATGAAACGCTCACATGCGTACATATAAAACACACCTATATAAATAAAAAGTAGACTTACCTGGTTGGATGTCTTGTGTAATATGGTTCTACGTCGCTCGGGTTCAATTTTACTGGTCGCCTCAAATCTGTCTTCGTAGCCAACTTCACTGTTTGGTCTCGTTCCTTTACCAGTTCAAATCATCCACCTCACAGCAAAGACGTCGGCGGAGGTAAAGATCATGGACCGCACTGCAAAAAAAAAAAAAAAAAAGAAAAAAAAAGCATTTAAAAATTTTTAATTTTCACTTTTTAAAAAAATTTCTTTAGTCGAAATACGTAGAAAAATATTGAGATTATGATTCTGTAAAAAAAAAATTGTAAAATTTCAATTTTTCAAAAAATAAATAAACACCACCCTCTCACCCACCCTATGACAAGAAGTGAAATTAAAGTGTTTTCACACCCGCATAGAATTATAAAATAGCTGACGCAAAAAGTATCTGAACAGAAAACCTGACAATGCTAGAAACACGTTTTCAAAATTTTCATACGAATTACAAAGGAAGAAAAAATTTCAAAACTTAAATCCCCCTCGCCGCAAATTTCTTCATTTTTCACTTATTTTAGAAACATTTTTTGGCGAAATACGTAGAAAAATACGGAGATTATGATTCTAATAAAAGTGTTTGTAAAATTTCATTTTTTTAAAAAAAAAACCTCCCCTCCATCCTAAGGGAAATTCTCCCACCTCCTCTTTTTCTTTGCCAGAGGGGCAAAGAATGAAAACGTGTTCTAGGGGTTTCAAAATTTTCAATTTTTAAGTATGCCCCTACCGGAAAACTGACAAGCTAGAAACAACAGCCAAACCGAGGATCAGCTTTCTAAAAATCGAATTACAAAAAAAAAGAAAAATTTTTGACGTCATTTTGTTGTGTGTGTGTATGTGTGTGTGTGTGTGTGTGTGTGTGTCTATCTACATATATGTATATATCTATGTATGAAAGGTATTGGGTGTCAGAAAAATATCGGGTAAACGCTAAGTGCTATGGATCGACCATAGTTAAGCTCCAGGCTCGATAAGGATATGAGTGAGGAGTCCAACGTGGGTCATGTATTAGCATGCATATATATAAATTAACAGAATGCGATAAAAAAACCAAGGCAGTAAACAGATTTCATAACATTTATCAAGAAAAGGTCTTACAGCTATTTCCAGGATATTTTATGTATCCTTTCATCAGAGACGGTGCGAGAAAGTGTTTAAGTAATAGTTATTGTAGAGAAGATACGAAATACAGAGGAAGTAAGAGAATGAATATAGAAGTGAGATACATAAGGATAGTGTATTTGCAGTTCCATTATTCAAGTAGAATGGTGTATATAAATGGTGGAAGAAATTTTCGATCGACCAACACTGTTTACAAAGCTCTATGCTTGGAATGACCAAATATAACTACTATTAGAACTTACATACCAGATACAAGAAAATTCCCCCTCTCCCAATTTTTTTCACCCCTTATATTCACTATTCTACTTGAATAACGGAACTGCAAATACAAAATCCTTTTATATCTCACTTTTGGGGCTAATGCAGTTTCGCACCTCTCCTTGAAAAATGCATTTAAAAAAAAAAAAAGATTTTCGGACTCCTACTTTTTAGATGTCGGAGATTACGAATATGCAAAAGAAAAAAATTTTACGCATCCCCCGCCACCACTCCACCCCCTCTTAAAATTTGAAATTTTTTTCCCCCTTGGTTTTACATGACGGAGATTCCGAATATGCAAGAAGCCACGTTTTCAAAATTTTAAATTCAATAAGCATATAGATACGTGTATAAAGAAAGAGCTAGATATGAAAACAACAGTAACACCGTCTTCTATAGGAGCTCCACATTTAGTTTACAAGTATATTTTAAATGGATGAAAAAGCCCAAAATTTAAAATTGGTAGAAGGGTGAAATTTGTGCCCCTTATTAAACTTTATAACATCAACGTAACAATTTTCAAAAAAATTTGTTTATTGTATTTGTTTTTATTGTTTATCAATCCATTTTTTCTGCTGATTCCAAAAATGAAATTATTTTTTGTGTATCATCAACAGTTAAAAAAATATGTCGACTTTCAATGTTATTATATATTCAATATTGTTATAATGTTCCGCTACTAAATGTATGTCTAATTTTCTCTTTCAGACCAATTACTAAGTTCTGCTACTTTCAGTATGTAAAAATTCTCCAGTTACATTTTGCTATGTGTGTAGTTATTATATTGGAAAAAAGCAGGTATTACATAAGATCGTGAAAGGTGCTAAATTGTGGATAGCGTACAGACTATTCCGGAATGACCATGGGTGACCAAGACAAACCATAGGCCCCCACATGTGATATGTGGAAGCTGTCAGTCTACTCTAGAATGATGGTTAAGAGGTACAGGAAGGTCAATGCCTTTTGCCATTCCAAGGGTATGGAGAGAGCCAAAGAACCATCACGATGACTGTTACTTTTGTATGATCGATGTGACAAAGTACAGAAAAGTGAAAAGAAGACGAGCTCTTCAGTATCCAGACAAACCATCATCTAGAGCACCTGACAGTTTACGAGTACCACTACCACCAGAAAATATTTCATCTGAAGAGTCAATAAGTAGCAGCAGCCAAGAAATGGAGGAAGCTTTCGTACCATGAACGACTTCAGAGCCTCACTTTCCAAATCAGAGTGAGCTAGATCATTTACTCAGGGATCTGGGTCTTACTAAGTCAGGAGCTGAACTTTCATGAAGGTTGAAGGAATGGAATCTACTGGGGGAAGACTGCAATACATCTGTGTACTGGAAACGCTATGAAGTGAGGATCATGGTGAGAGATTTCATCAGGACGGCGCAACTATGGAAAGAAGATACCAAGGACGATGGGATACTGCTATGATGGGAGATTATATATGGTCTCTAGTCAGAAGAGATGAAGGTATACACTCCAGAAAATCTCGATAGTCAAAGCACTTCTCATCTTAAGAAAAGACTTATCAAGGCATTTACAGTGCAGAGTTTTATTGTTTCTTTTTGTTCTAACTAATATTATACTTCCTAAATGCTTTTCAATATATGAAAAAAGTACTAAATGTTGTGTAATTATCCTTACAATACTAGAATAGATTGAACCAATAAAGTGCTGTAGAGAAAAGTTACAAATATAACGAGCAAATATGAAATTTGGAATAAATAAATAAGTATCGATGTTACGTCAAAACGAATGTGATTTTTGAATTTAGTGGCAAAAATGCATTTATGAACATTAAAAAATACAAATAAACAAAACATGTTACATTGAGTTATTAAGCATTGTTTCTCATAAAATGGTGTCTGTTTAATTTACATTCAATTATTTTATACTATTATTTATGGCAAACACAAGTAAAACGCGAGTTCTTTTCACTTTAATGCTTTTGTCTGGATTTAATCTCGATTTGCATATGTTCGTCAATTCGCTACCACCTCTTTAAAGTAAACAAAATCAAAAATTTAAATGGGGCGGGGTGAGGCTGGTGGGGTTAAAAAATTTTTTTTTGCATATTCGTAATCTCCCAAGAAGACATTTCTATTTCTTTATACACGTATCTATATGCTTATTGAATTTAAAATTTTGAAAACGTGGCTTCTTGCATATTCGGAATCTCCGTCATGTAAAACCAAGAGGAAAAAAAATTTCAAAAAAGTTCAAATTTTAAGAGGGGGTGGAGTGGTGGCGGGGGATGAGTAAAATGATTTTTTTTGCATATCGTAATCTCCGACATCTAAAACGTAGGAATCCGAAAGATTTTTTTTAAAAAAATGCATTTTTCAAGGAGAGGTGCGAAACTGCATTATCCCCTCATTCTCTTACTTCCCTCCCTATTTCATATCTTCTCTACAATAATTAATACTCAAGCATTTTCTCGCACCGTCTCTGATGAAGGGATATATAAAATATCCCGGAAATAGCTGTAAGGCCTTTTCTTGATAAATGTTATGAAATCTATTTACTGCCTAGGTTTTTTTTTTATATCTCATTCTGTCAATTTATATATACATATATATTAAGTTGTCAAGAAAGTTCTTGCGGAATTTTTACTTTTTCGTGTAAAATTTTCTTCAACAAAAAGAAACCACCATTACAACAACAGGCGCAAAAGTACTAACAGCATCTCACTACAACGCATGCACATGCGCACGCGCATATCAGTAACAACAATAACTTCAGCATCTGGGTCTGCAAAATCGCCATTAATTCTTTCTCTTAAATCACTCTTAACCGTCTTTAAACAGAGGGGTCTTATCGAATAAGGCCTTTCTGAATATTCTGTATCAGAATATCAGCTGGAATGGTCACATCTGGATCTTTGATCAAAATTATCTGAAGGCAAAGCAACAAATATATTAATATTTTTAGCGTTCAGAAGACGGCTAACTGGCAGAATGGTAAGCATACGAGGCAAAGTGCTTAGCTACAATTCGTCTGTCTTTACGTCCTGAGTTCAAATTCCGCCGAGGTCAACTTTGCTTTTCATACTTTCCGTGTCGATAAACTAAGTACCAGTTAATCAGTGAGATCGATGTAACCGACTTACCCACAACTCCGAACTTGCTGGCCTTACCAATATTTCTATCATCATCATTAGAGTCATCGTTGTATATTGGAACTGAAACATCGATTAGAAAATATTTCTCTTCTTGATGGCCTCCGATAATAAGATCTAAACAATTTCCCTTAACTTCTTGTTTTATGAACTGGCATGACTCAAAGTTGGTCATTTTGTCTTTGTCAGAGACATTTTCTGCTGAAGATTTCCACCATCTCAGTCCTGAGATTATTTTTTAATTACTGCCATCATTTCCACGTTATGACACTGACCACTCTGACCTCTGTGTGTGTGGTTCCATTTCGGCAAAAAATGGACGGCCAGAATCAATGTAATTCCTTCGTTACACCCACCACCACATAGTCTGTAGTTACGATAATCTTTGTTTTTAGTACTTTAACATCTCAATCAAAAATCTTTTGTCTCAGTTATTGATCCTGTCCTCTTTATTCTAATCCTCTTTGGTTTGTGAGGTATTGCCCATGCTGGAGCAATTTCTTGCAACATCACTTCCCTAAACCTCTATTTATGTCGCTTTGACCCTCTAAATACGGAATCAAATGTATTTTCTGTCTATTAATATTATTTAACCTTTATTCTCCATATTATTCCAGTCCTGCAGTAAATATTGTATAAGGCACTCATTATTGTTTTTTCTGCCTCGTCTTGCTCATTCATTTAGCTTCGAGTTGTGAATATTATAAACATAATACTATACATTTACTACTTCTTTTTTATTTGACTTAGTTTTAGGTATTAACATAAATTGCATTATAATATTCCTTACTAACGTCATTTTATGTGAATTGTACTTTGTTCATGCATTCCTACCATTGTAGCAAAGAAGTATTTTTAAGTCTGGCTCCGGACTGATTCTTTATCTAACATGATATTACTCTTCTATAAATGTTCCGCTCATCAAGTTTACCTTGCGGCAAATACTGTGAAGTCACAGCATTTGGAGTTCCAGATAAAATTTCTGAAGGAATTTACTTATGTTTGTTTATGTTCCAAGTTCAAATTCATATTTCTGGAGTCAATAAAATAAAACCAATCAAATGCCGGGTCGGAATAATTTATTATTCTTTCTTCCAAGCTAAATTACTTTTCACCTAATTAAGACATAGTTTGTTAACTATTCGCTAATGGCGTTGTATTTAGCTTCTGTTTACTTTTATTTAATTCTTGGTTGGTTTGGAGGAGGTGATGTATTCAAAGTGTTAATTTTATTGAGAGAAAACGATGTCGCATTTTTGACGGATAATTTGCGGTTTAGCAAGAATCTCTTGTTATACGAGTTCTTTGAATCTGGGTACTTTACTTTTATGGGATGAATCTAGAACATTCGTCAATCCCCGCCTCTCTCTCGCTCCCCTTCCTCCTCCTTTATGTCTTTTCCTTGTTGGTGATTTCATTAAGGATTGGCAAATCTTTTGTTTATTTCTCTCTTCGTTTGTCTTCGACGTCATTTACCTGGCTTTTCACGACGTTTTGAAACGATACTAGCTTTTCTGTGAAAAAACAAAAAAAAAAAAAACTGCTGCAACTGCTGCTGTATAAATTATTTGAGATAACCTGATCGTAATTCTGTTTCCATCTACTTCCAACAATGATGTTCTTTTATTGCTTGTTGCTATTTTATCCATAAGTTTCATCTTTGGCGGGATATTTCGCTAATCCATAGAAAAATCTACTTATTCATTTCAATTATTCAACTATTTTCTCGTTTAGATTATTGTTATATACAAAATTTCTATCTTTAGATCTTTCTACTCTTAGATCTTTCTCATTTTCAGTAATGTTCATATTTTCGTTGCTGTAATTCATCTTTTGTTGGTCGATATTCTAAGAGGTATGCTTGGCTTTTTTTGTTGCTTTTTCTTTCGCCTGGTCTATCTTCGTAATTTATATTCTCAATGTTTATAGTTCAATGTTTTTATTTGTATCGTGTCTAAAAGGTATTTATAGCCTTCATTGCTTGCCTCTTATATGATTTCCTTATCTGCTAATCGTATCCTATTACTTCACAATAATCGCAACAGTTTCCCGCGTTTCATTCATCATTCTTCTCAATCTTTTCATCTCAAATTTATTTCCATCTACTATTTTCACTAAAGGTACTGTTTGATCTGCGTTGTGTTTTCAAAGTTTCAGGTCATCTATAAACAGATATAGCGCCTACTTTTCCGCACACACTCATCCCTTCCCACCCATAGTCCTAAAGTTACGAAAATTTTGCATTTTACAAAAATTTAGAGACTAGCCTGAAAAATTTCTTTACAGAACTCAATACTTCAAATCTTTACCAGTGATATATTTTCTTTCACAATTACTTTTCCTATATTTTCCGTTAAACATATCATCTATAAACATTTCATTATCCTAGAAGTTATAATTCGATTACAAAGTTTATATGTCATATTTTACAATAATCTTGTGGGATTAGTTTAACTGTTCTCCACCCTATCTATGACGTTCTCCACTCTATCTATGACGTTCTCCACCCTATCTATGACGCTCTCTCGGTTCTAATGCAGCTGACTGGTATATTTATATAAACTCCTACATAATCTGAAATGCAACCCCGACATTAACGGAGCAGACATGCAATCATATTTGTTGGTATGTCTTTGTCTGATTATCTTCAGACATTAAGCACTAATACTTTCTGTAATTATTATTTCTGGTAGACGCCAACGAGGTAGCCTCTGCGCAGTCGCTTACCCTGTTAGATATAGTAGGCAAGTCTTTCTCAAATCAGACTAACATCTTTTTAGAAAATTGCTAATTCGATTGTGTAGTCCTGAAAACACAATGTCTAGAATAAAAAAAAAAAATTGGATTAGTCAAAACTGTAATGTTTTTGACCATAAGTCTGTTTACTCAGGGCTAAACGATATCAACATCACAAAAATCCCATTTTAAAATACATCCCAGCATTACTTAGAATATTAGTGGCTCACATTTTTTTTATGCTAAACAAGATTCTTCCTACCATTTCTAACGGAATTACTTCAAAAATAGATAATACAAACATTGCAAAAATACATTTCTAATTCTTATATATATATATATATATATATATTATATATATATATATAACAGAAATATATAGATTTGTTCATCATAAATATATTTTCGAAAAGTTCACTCTTATATAAAAAGAAACCATTTATACGTTATGGGTGTCTTCTTTTGTTGCTACAATAGACATAAATGGATTAAAAGACTCTTGTTGTTGCTTGTCTTGTTTCGCAAAACATTACTATAATTCAACAATTGAAACAAATTACGATTATATCGAATAGGAATTCATTATTGTAACTACTAGCAGTAGTAGTAGTAGTAATTGCTGTTGTTGTTAGATAAATGAGGAAAAAATCGAGATATTTTAGGGAATCATTGAAGTATCATTGCAGCGTCTGTAAAGCGCAATGTTGCTTACTTCTCCACTTACACACATACACACACACACACACACATATATATATATACATACACACACACACACACATATATAAAATAGAAAAGAGTGAAAAAACTACAGAAGGCTTGTTTTATAAGGTTAAAGAATATATTTATATTCACTCTTTTCTATTTTTTATACATCCAACCACGTGCTTTCACACACCAACTTTCTTACCTATATATATATATTTGTGTGTATGTGTGTATGTGTAATATATACATATATGTCTGTATATATATATGTGTGTGTATTTATATATATATATATATACATACATAATATATATTCACACATAATCTCTCTCTCTCTCTCTCTCTCTCTATATATATATATATATATATATACATACATAATATATATATATATATATACATAATATACATACACACACACACATATATATATATACACACACAAACACACATAGAGAGAAAGCTAAATAGATAGATAGATAGATATCTACATACACACACACACACCATACATACATACATACATACATACATACATACATACATACATACATACATACATACATACACATATACATACATGCATACACACATAGAGGGATTTAAAGAGGAGAACCGAGGGATTGGGAAACAGAGAGAAGAAACTGCTGAGGAGATTTCTGTAAATATTCTCCTAAATGTCAATTTGCCTCAGAAGAAAATATTTTATTTTCACTCACTTTTATTATTGAATGAGATATGGCACAGCTCAAGATACGAGACTACACTGATTATTTGTGATATTCACGGTCCACCATAGTCACAATAGATACTACTTGGAGTTACTGGAAACCTAGACCCGATAGTCTCTACCGAATCCTTACTCCAAACTCGCTACACACTAGATATTAAAATACTTTATTAGGTTCACTCTTTAATCAATGCTTTCTTTATTTACAACACACCTAGAGGTGGAATCATATGTGTACGAAATTGAGGCTGGAATCTTTTTGGATTTTGGATAAAAGTTTTATACTTCCCATAAACAAAAACCAAGTAACGTCGTTACTACGAACGACAGAACGTCGAGAGTTTTGAGTATTACTGTTCTCGGTGCAGCTGTAGCAGCTGCTTACCGAACACCCGGCTTCTGTCTTTCGTCCTCCGACTCTTCATTGCCTTTGTATTGTCAGCTGCTGTCTGTTGTCTCTGTTGGCCACCTTCTATGCTGTTTGTCAACGCTCTCTCTGCTGCATCCCAAAGGTCACTACAAAGTATCTAAGGTGTGTCGAATTTATACTGATGGTTAGTCTCAGAAAGAAGCGCACCAAAATCGTTGCTGGAGATTATTCCACTCGACGTCGTGATTGGTTAGGGGTTTTTTTTATCACGTGGGTAATCTTCTAGAGAATCGTGACATCGGGTGGAGTTGACTGCTGGATCTTTTTGGTTTTAGTCACTGCATGTCAAAATCTTTAAAGCAATTTTTTAATGTATCATATAGATATAATTTTTTACGCTGGCTCCGAATTTGTTATTCATTTATTACAGAAAAAATTTCCGAAAATTTTACAGGTGTTCAAAGTTTGATAATTTTCAGGATTTTCAGCCAATCAGAAAACTGCCTCTTTTATTTGTGACAGTGGCGAGAAAGCGGCATGCCACACCCTTAAACTAGCTAAATACCTCAATGGAGTTTGTTCGGCTTTTTTTGGTTGTTTCACGCACACACACACAGGACCGGTTCCGACGTATTTTTTGTCAGTCAACTCCCACCCACAAGGAACTCTTCAACTCGAGCTTGTGACTAAAGACATGCTCAAAATAAGGCATACAGTGGGAACGGAACTGGAACAATGTCTTTATGAAATGAACATCTGAATCACCCTTTTATGTTTAAACCATTTTTTCTTAAGTAATTCAAAACTTAAAATAACACTCTCGCTGTAGTAATCTCTTTTTAAATATATCTCCCTCAACTTATTTGTAAAAAAAAAAAATGTATGAAAATATATGAAACTTCCTCCAACGATTCTTTTTCTTAAAACATAATTTTACTTAAATTTACACATGAATTTCCATGAAAAAGTATAAATAACATAAATCTGTTCAACATATAGATTCCTTGTCACACCCCAACTCCTGCCGCATCAACCAATGAAAACCAGTGCTTAGGACTTTGAAACAACTACATAATTTGTAATAATAATTGTAACAGTAAAATATGCCTGAATATAAGAATATAAGAATATAAGAATATAAGAGGGTTGAATCACAGAACTTGCAGTCCATTACATAATGGTCAAACTTTGAGCTGACAAAATGTAATGTGTCAGCTATTGATAAAACAATGTGTGTAGGTGCATATACGTGCATATATTTATAGAGAAAGACAATTATATGGATAACCAATTAAATATAACAGCTTGGTTTTGATTTACACAATGTGCGTGCGTGTGTGTGTGTGTGTGTGTGTGTGTGTGTGTGTGTGTGTGTGCGCGTGCGTGTATATGTGTGTGTGTGTGTGTGGTGTGTGTGTGTGTGTGTGTGTGTGTTTGCGTGCGTGCGTGTATGTGTAAACGTAACCAGAAAAAAAGCAAAGTCTGAAAATTTTCAGACGATGAATACTTAAGTATCAAAATATATACATTTATATCTTGGTAGATCAAACTTATATCTTGGTAGATCAAACTTATATCTTGGTAGATCAAACTTATATCTTGGTAGATCAAACTTATATCTTGGTAGATCAAACTTATATCTTGGTAGATCAAACTTATATCTTGGTAGATCACAGGGTACAAACGACAGAAAAAATTAAAGGGGAGGAGGTAAGCTGTTACAAGTCCGACAGCTGTGTCTGGGGGGTCGGAGATTCATCATAATGTTGGTAGATATAGTTCATCAAAAGACACAGCCAGAAACAGAATCTAATAAACATTGGATAAACCAAGCCTTCGTCCTCAGGGAAGAAGGATAATCTTACATTTCAGATCATGATACAGAG
>NC_043011.1:10681873-10684373 GCF_006345805.1 Octopus sinensis | reverse complement strand
AAAAGGTAAGATTTGAACATCTGACATCACACTCAAATTTGTTATTTTATAAGTCCATGATGGAGCATTACCAACAAAATACTGTGAGCTGTCCTTCATCTTCAAGTGATTTAAAAAAATCATTGTATATTGTTCTGTAAAGGCCTCCACAGATTGTTATAGGTATAACAATGCGCGGAAAAATACACCAACATTGTTTTAATATTTATATCACCAGGCGACTTGATTTAGATATATCTGTTGTCATACATATCACCATACTTAAGATATTTAACTACGGTAGTAGTTGGATGATATTCTTTAGGCCGCAATTTACTCACAAGCAGTACCTTTCAGAGCTTGTCGCTAATTCAGTTCTTAACCAAATAAAAAACTTAACATTTTTGAAGAGGACTGGTCCCTAGCTACATTTTGGCATAAAACTAATTAAGATTTGACCCAGTAGGAAAAAGTTTACATCAAAATTTGTAGCAACGTTGTAGCAAAATTTGTAAGTAACGCCACCAATCAAGTTTAAATCTGAATAACTTTTTCATTTTAAAGGCAAAAAATATTTATCTTAATGATAGAAGAAAGTATGAAAATTTTCATAGTTTTGGTCTCATGCAACAAAAAATTGTATTAAAAATGTTGAAAAAAGGTAAGGCAAAAAATTGGATTTAAGTATAATTAACATTTTTATTTTAAAAACAAACTATATTCTAATTAAGCTTAAATGATAGAGCGCTAATTGACACATTGAATAGCATGGCCTGGAAAAAACATGGATTACATGGAAAAATGCGAGCAAGATTATAAACATGGAAAAGTACTGGGCAAGTTATTTCATCTGGTAAAGTACAGAACAAGAACATTTTTTACTTAAAATATTGCAGCTAAGGATAAAATTTGAATATCAAAAATGAATTGGTTTTAATTTTCAAAATAACATTATAATAAAAAAAGGTACCATAATTTTGTTAAAACACTAGAATACTTATAAAATGAGAGCCAGAAGTACCAATAAAGCTAAAGTTTTATGCAAAGTAGAACAGTATATATGGTAGGCAAATTCATTTTGTAAAGAATAGGCATTGGGTCAAGACTAAAATGTGAAGACTTGGCAATAACTTAGGCAATAACTCAAGCAAATTTTATTGTTAATTTGTTGTTTGTATTATTATATTTATTGTATTAACTATGTATTACTATTATCTTTTATTACCTAATTTCAAATTTCTAATTATTAATTGATAATTTAAAGAATGAATTTTTTTAAAGTGCAAAAAATATTTTAAGTTCTTATCTTTAATAGAAGTAACAAGTAATAACAAAGAGAAGTAAAACTTGTAATAAAATTTTTAGTTTTAAAAAAAGCTAATATTTTCTAAAGCTAAATATTTTATTTGAAATTTTATCCTCAGCTGCAATATTGTAAGTAAAAATTTTCGTGTTCTGTATTTTACCAGATGAAATAACTTGCCCTGAACTTTTCCAAGTGTCATAACTTGTCCTGTACTTTTCCAGGTTTATAATCTCAAGAACATTATTTTTCTTGCTTGCACTTTTCCATGTAATGCCTACATGTTTTAATACATTTGCTACTCTTATCTATATTCTATATTGTGCCTTTAAGTAGCAGTAGTAGTAGTATGATATCCTAAAATGAGCACGCCCTAACATTAACCTATAAGTAACAGTAACCTATTTTAAGTAACTAATAAAATTTCTTTTCTTTCAATCAATCATTTTGCTTTACTTGCTTTTATAATTCTTATGTCAAAATCATCACCAGTCATCATCCATCATCATTAAATATCATTACCAATAAAGATGGCTGCTTCTAAATGAAGCGTGGCGGGGCGGGGCGGGAATACACTCGTCAAAATAAAATACCAGAACTATCAATAGTAGTGTCAAATTATAAAATCGACGTCGCGAAAAATTATTTACTCATTTTTGTTTAATTAAAACTAATTAAGACACAACACACACACATGCACACACACGCACACACATAAGCACGCTTCTGTAAATATACATATTTTGTAAATATACATAAGCATATGTAAATGGGTATGAATGTATGGATAGAAACATGTTTGTGTGTATATATGCATGCATGTGTATAGGGTGTGTGTGTGTGTGTGTGTAAGCCGTCTAAGCGTCCATAAGTCAGGAAAATGCACTCTTGTATCTGTCAGTAGAGTGGGTATATTAATCGAAGTGTACAGTATTATGTATCTTACCAATTGGTTTCGCACTCGGGGTTCAATAGAAACTACACGTGGAAATGTAAGGGGAAAGTAAGAAGAAAAATAAGCGAGAATGCACATTGGAAACCAAGAAAGTAAAGCTTTTTATGAAAAGTAACGATAGATATATACAATTAGATGAACTGGGGTAAGAATAAAAGAGTCATTATTGTGAATTGTTAAAGAGATTTCAAAGCATACCGGTTTCGTAAATTTACTAATCATTACTTTAAATGCACACGAAACGGGTATGTTTTAAAATCTCT
>NC_043011.1:10624373-10671873 GCF_006345805.1 Octopus sinensis | reverse complement strand
TGTATATCTGATATATATATATATATATGTATAGGTATATATATATATATATATATATATTATATATATATATAGTATATATATATATATATGTATATATATATATGTATGATAGAAATATTAAAATTACTAAGTTTCTATAAAAGAGATTACGACAGCGTTTACTGGCAATTAATCGTTATCGCCATATTAATATGGCATTCTTATAGATATAAGAATAATCGCTGCCGCTGGTCAGCTCCATGAGACCACCGCCTTAAGATAGCTATTGATACACGATCTGTATCCATTATAACCTTCGAACAAGGGAGGTCAGCCGTTTCACACTGCCAGTCCGACAGCTACAGACGCGTTTCGGTGTATTGCCCCTTGTGAATGTAGCGCAGTCAGACCCCGCAGGTGTCGCCACTGGCGTCTCTGTTCGAAGGCTTATATTTACCTAGTTTCAGTGGAATACATCCACTTGTTTTCAATAATAGAAATATTAAAATTACTAAGTCTCTATAAAAGAGATTACGACAGCGTTTAATGGCAATTAATTGTTATCGCCATATTAATATGGCATTCTTATAGATATAAGAATAATCGCCGCCGCTGGTCAGCTCCATGAGGCCACCGCCTTAGGATAGCTATTGATACACGATCTGTATCCATTACAACCTTCGAACAAGGGAGGTCAGCCGCTTCACACTGCCAGTCCGACATCTACAGACGCGTTTCGGGGTATTGCCCCTTGTCAATGTAGCGCAGTCAGACCCCGCAGGTGTCGCCACTGACGTCTCTGTTCGAAGGCTTATATTTACCTAGTTTCAGTGGAATACATCCACTTGCTTTCAATAATAGAAATATCAAAATTACTAAGTCTCTCTGAAAGAGATTACGACAGCGTTTACTGGCAATTAATTGTTATCGCCATATTAATATGGCATTCTTATAGATATAAGAATAATCGCTGCCGCTGGTCAGCTCCATGAGACCACCGCCTTAAGATAGCTATTGATACCCGATCTGCATCCATTACAACCTTCGAACAAAGGAGGTCAGCCGCTTCACACTGCCAGTCCGACATCTACAGACGCGTTTCGGGGTATTGCCCCTTGTCAATGTAGCGCAGTCAGACCCCGCAGGTGTCGCCACTGACGTCTCTGTTCGAAGGCTTATATTTACCTAGTTTCAGTGGAATACATCCACTTGTTTTCAATAATAGAAATATTAAAATTACTAAGTCTCTATAAAAGAGATTACGACAGCGTTTACTGGCAATTAATTGTATATATATGTATATATGTATATATATATATATGTATGTATATATGTATATATATGTATATATGTATATATATGTATATATATATGTATGTATGGATATATATATATTTATGTATATATATATGTATATATATATGTATATATATACATACATACATATATATATATATATATATATATAGATATATATATACATACATACATATTACTTATATATAGTTATTTATTTATATAGTTACTTATATAGTTATTTATTTCTATTTGTTTATTTATCTGTGTATTTTATTTATTATGCTTTCGGTTTTGTTTATATTGTAACCAGTTTATTGGGATCCTCTACCGTCATATGTTGTGGTGTGTGCTAGTGTTCCATTCCAGTTTCCTATTCAGGCTAGGTTTATTTTCTATTATGTGTGTAGCTTCTGTAATTTGTCTGATTGTTGCATCTGTTCTATGTGTGGACGATATTTTAATTTCTATGTTGTTGATTGATCCCCCGTGTTCCTGTTCGGCGTGTTGTTACAGAATCGATGAGTTTTTACCTTCCTTGAGTTCTTTCATATGTCATTTACCCGCTCTGCTATGCTTCTTGCCGTTTCCCCTACGTATGTCATTGTCTTGTTACTGCATCGTCCCTCTATACATCTTATACTATAGACTACATTTCTGGCTTTACAGTTTGTTTGTGGGCTAAATCTACATACAGTACAGTACTTATCCGTACAGGGGGTTCTACTAAAAGGATAGGTTCTATCGATTTGATAGGGTTGCCTGGCCTTTCAACAACCTTAATCCTCAGCTTAAGTTTGTCTAGGTTCCTTCTAAAGCGGTATGCCAGTTCACCTCCAGGGGTGGTGTCAACAAACATGACACTCTGGTATTTATGGCTATCATACCAAGAGTTGGCCTTCCCTATTTTCTTTTTTGTCCTTTCTATAGTGTTCCATGACTTGTTCTTATAGAGTGGTCAAATCCCATTCCTATCATTACATAATATATTATCAAATTTCTTCATGGCTCCTTTGTATACTCTGATCCTTTCTTTATGGCTGTAACCTGAGAACTGCATGCGGTGAATGAAATATTGTATGTGTCTCTTTAACTCTGTAGGCTCGCACATGCGTGACACATTTCTCATTATTCTGACGAGGTCTGCCATCAAAATATTGAATTTGGCATTGTCCGCAATGGCTGAGTCCCGGTGGATCAAGTATTTTGAGGCCATAGGTTTGGCATAGTACAAATGAAGGGTTTGGGTTTTATTATTCACAATTTCTAGCCAGAGTTCAGTGTCTAGTACTGGTAGTCTATGGTTGGGGTGTTTAGTGGGGTAGTCTATTGTGACCTTTATACTCTGGTGGATGGAGTTAACTATTTGCTGGATGCTCTCCATAGTATTAGTTTCTATTACTATATCAACAGTACTCTCTTGTGGGGGTGCCTTTACCACTATGTTGATATCATCAACATAGAGAGAGTACATGTTTACGAGTATGGAGTTCTGTGTTAGGCGTTCTTTAAGCCTTCTGTCCCACCATACCATGAAAAGGTTGGCCACATCACCAGCGATACTAACACCGATGGCTGCCCCCTCGTCCTGGGCATATATTTTATTGTTAAACTTAAATGTATGGCCTTTGAGAGTAACTCTTATACTAGCTCCTCGTGCATGTGCGATCATTTTCTTTACCTGATGGACATTTGCGGGGCTCCGTATGGCTCTGGTCCATCCGCGCCATCGTTCTATTTGGGTCTTCCTAGCCATAGAAGTAATTGTGGGCGGTCTACCTCTTAAACATCTACTGGGGCAAAAACTACTAAGATCATGCTTATCTAGGTATTCATTGTCACATGTCAGTCTAAGTAGGAGGCCCAGTTCCTCTGTGTTGACATTACGGAACTCCACCTGGCTCTCGTTGATCATCTCCACGCACTTCTCCACCGCAAAATCTACGTCGATCGATGGGTATAGGGATACCACATCCATGCTACCAACCATACATCCTGTCAGGTCACAAGTGTTGTTACAGTCATTGATCCTGCTGAGGAGATCTTCTGTGCTGTCACAAACATCAGGTGACATCCGGATTATTGGGCGTATGATCATTGAGAGGAAGTAGGAGATTCTGTAGTTGCAAGCCATATTCGCTCCACAGACTGGTCTTGTTGGTGGTCATGCTATAGGGTCAGTGGTTACTTTATGGTCCTTGCGAAGTCCATACAGTGCCGGGATATCGTTGTTCCAGGCTTGGAAATTGTTAGCTGTGCGTTTCTGGGGTCCCAGAACAATTGTCCACATCATCATGTGGGCGTTGAGGACCTTTTCTCTCTCCTCATGCGCCTGTAAAATTGTTATTTTTGTATTGGCAATATGAGGTTGCATTGCCTGGATGTAGTTCGGTAAGCTGTCTATTGACATCCTGCCGGACTTATCTGTAGGAAGGCATACCACCTCTCCTTTCCTCGTACGCTGAATGAGCTTACGTAGGCCACATGCGGGTTCAATCCCGAGTTGTTGGGCCTCTGTCTTATTCTGTCTCTGTCTCTTAGTGTATAGTCCTAAAATCTTTCTAAGTTTGGTCCTAGCTATAGTTTTTTGATTTATTATTGTTATTACTAGTATTGTTGTTATACATACATACAAGTATATGTAATGATAATAATAAGTGGATGTAAACACATGAACAAATAAGAATAAACAAAAACAACAACAAAAACAAATTACATGAACTTATATAAACAGAAGATACAAATATTACAGGCATCCCCTCCACACACACACTAAATAAACATAAACGCACATAGAGATATAAGCATGCACAAATGAAGACATACAATAGAAATACAAAATGGCTGACGGTTAGTAAGGAGAGACACAAATAAGTGAGAAGAAAACAAAGGACCACTGATGCGGTCACAGGAGTGTGACGAAAGAACTCTGGCCGAAATAAGATTAAGATTAATGTAAAAAATAAATAACATTGAAGCAAAGTAACACCAAATATATAGTGCGTGTGTTTTTATTGGCTAAACTGGCAAAATGACCATTCCAAAATACAACAATATCTGTTTCAACACACGACCTCACATAAAAAATCTTGCACAACAAATATATAAACGTATATATATGTATGTATATATGTATGTATATATATATGTATATATATATGCATGTATATGTATGTATGTATATCCTTAAATCCTTAAAAATGTTTTAGCCCGAAGGCCGCGGCCATGCTGGGGCACCACCGCTGAATGAGCTACACTAATATGTGAATCCACCTCTGATGCGTGGCACTTGATCAACAAGGGAGTTCGATGCTGCTGCCCGTATCTGCGTCTCCTGTCGTGAGGTAGGTTCATCTGGGACTCCCGACAAGAAGAGATCCAGTTTAGTTTTAAAGAAACCCACATCCACACCATGTAAGTCTCTTAAGCATTTAGGGAGGATGTTAAAGAGCTGTGGTCCTCTGAAACTCAAGCTGTTGCAATATCTGGACCTGTATTTTGATGGTGATGCTGGAATCCTTGGCACCATGCAGTGACGCCCCGTTCTGCCGTTGGGGTAACTTTGAATGCCAAAGTTTGGGACAAGACCCTCCAGGATTTTCCAGATGTATATCACCGCATATATCTCCCGCCTCCGCTCTAGGGAGAAGAGGTTTAATACTTTCAGTCTTTCCCAGTAGCTGATATGTTGCATTGAGACGAACTTCTTTGGGTAGCTTCTGTGAATTGCTTCGAGTTCTGCTGTTAGTTTTATATTGTGTGGTGACCATAGCAGTAGTCCAAGCGGCTGAGGACGAATGTTTTCCAGAGGACCATCAGTGTCTCCTTCTCTCTTGTTCTGAAAGTTCGGAGAATCCATCCAGCTAGCCGTCTGCATTTTATCACCAGATTAGTAATATGCACTTGGAAAGATGCATCATTGCTCATGTCAATGCCCAGGTCACGCACTGATTTTGACTCAGGGATTGCAATTCCTCCTGAGCCAGTGTATCCAGTCTGCATGTCGTTTACCTTTGTGTGCGGGTAGTGCAGGGCCTGGAACTTACCTGCATTAAACTGCATGTTGTTGTCCTCAGCCCACCTGTATATTGTATCCAACTCCTGTTGCAGATGTGCAATATTTTCAGTGTTTTATATTGTGTGGGAGACTTTTGTGTCATCTGCATAGCTAGCAAGGGTGGCCATCGTAGCAACTGAAGGCATGTCTGAAAGGGCCACTATGAACAGCAGTGGCCCCAAGACAGTGCCCTGTGGAACACCGCTTGTTATTTGTGTTTCCTTGGAGGTGGCTCCATTGCTCACAACTGCCTGTCTTCTGCCTTTTAGGAAGTTGTGCAACCACTCTCCAAGTTTCCCGCCTATGCCGAGACCACACAGTTTGTGACATATAATACCATGGTCGACTTTATCAAAGGCTTTTGCAAAGTCGAGATATATTATATCCACATTTGAGCCATTTAGTAGCTGTTTTAACACCCAGTCATTATTCTTGCAGGAGCTGTGTTAGGCAGCTTCTACCTGGTCGAAATCCATGCTGGGTGTCAGACAGGAAGTCATTTTCTTCAAGGAACATGATTAGTTTCTTGCGGACTATTCGTTTCATGACTTTGCTGATGTGTGAGGTCAGAGAGATAGGCCTATAGTTTTTAGCATCTGCTCTGCTACCTCCCTTATGGATAGGGCATATTACCCCCTCTTTCAATTTGACTGGGAGCTTACCACTTGCGAGGAAGCTCTGAAAAAGAAGCTGTAACGGTTTTGAAAGGGCTCGTTTGCACGATTTGAGCAGGATCGCTGGAAACCCATCAGGTCCAGCAGCTGAGTTTGTGTCAATCTCATCTATGGCTAGTGTGATATCATCATCTTCAATGTTAATGTACTCAATTTTTGCCTCTTTGGCCGCAGGTAAAGTGGCAAAGAATTCTTCTGGGTTATTTACTTGCCTGTGTCCCAGAGGTGTAGTGAACACACTTTGGAATTGTTCGTTCAGTATTTGACTTATCCTCGTGGGATTTCCTGTTAGAGATCCATCTTTTTGGAAGAGAGGTCCTATTCTCTGGTGCACTGTGGCTGTCTCTTTGGCAAACTTAAAGAAAGCTTTAGGCTTTGATTTTCTATTTTCTATTACCCAAACTTCTTTATCTGCTCTCTCCTTTTCATGGGATTGATGCAGACTTTTCTCAATTTCCACTATCATTCGCTCGAGCCGAGACTTCTCACCACTTTTGGTGTGCTTGCTCAGGCGGTTCGCAATCCTTTTCCGTCGTCTCATAAGAATCCTCCTTTTTCTAGGGATCCTGTTTTTGTTTTTGTGTGTGCTGGCCCTGTACACTGGGACGTATTTGTCACATATGGCTTGTATTATGGACATGAAGTGTTTGTGTTTCATGTTAACGTCCGGTGTAGAGAGACATTTAGGCCAATCCTGTTTGAGGATCTCTTTCTCAATCAACTTCCAGTTTGCTTTATGAAAGTTTAAGTTGGAGAGATGGTGGATGCTTCGTATAGGCTGTATGTCTACGGGGGCTTTTGGTCCATACATAGACAGCTCTATTATGTTGTGATCCGAGATCATTGTCGGCATCACTTTAACATTATGGATAATATCCATATTGTTTGTGAAGCAGAGATCCAGTATATTATCTGCCCTTTTTGGTTGCAGAACTATTTGCTCCATGAAAGAGGCATTTGTGAGATGGAGCAGGGACTCTGCCTGTGCCTGCTGATGGCGTGTCATCCCTGAGAGTATCTGCCCCCAGGCCATTCCACATTGGGGAAGTTAAAGCCACCCATGAAGAATACACTGTTGTGTTGTTCAAGGTTGGTGAGGACTTCTTCTATTTATGCTAGGCAGTCTTCAAACATGCCTGGGTGATTTTGAGCATCTGGTGGGCGATATGTAGTGCATATGACGATATTCAGTTGTCTTATGTGTACGATTTGAGTGCCACACACTGAGTTTGAATATGACAGCAGGACCTGGGGCGTGAGGTCATCTCGGATGTACATTGCAACTCCACCATGGCTCCTCCCTTTTCTATCTGAGCGTATGACTGCATATTGCGGTATGTGTATTTCTGCATCCCCTATATCGGGTCCAAGATGCGTTTCTGTGAGTGCCATGCATATAGCTTGATTGCACGTCACAAGCTCTCTCAGGAATGAGATTTTCCTTTTACAGTTGCCGCGCAGTAGCCCTCCTACGTTCAGTAGAAATAATTTTGTGGTGTGTGTCTTGGTGTTGGTGTCAGTGGTGGCCATCCTGCATCTGTTGGTGGTGGCCTTATGTGGTGGTAGTTCCAGCTTTGTGCTTGTAGCCATGTCAGCTGCTGAACAATTTTTTGTGCCATGCACAAAAACGTTTGCCGTTCAGCAAACTGGGTGAAGCTGGTCATTTGTTGGGTTACCGCGAACCACATCTGCATATCGTCTTTCAGTGGTCCGTGCGCTATTTTTCCTTCTTTTATATTTTTCTTTTTCTTTTTCTTTTTGTTCTCCCCGAGGGAGGGGTTTTTGTCTTGTGTCCGAGCGGTTTTGGTAGGGCTTCTGATGTGCAAAGCGACAGTTCGCACCTTCGACGCCGTACCAGCAGTCCCCCTTCAGGTAGAATTTGCAGATGTTTCTGCCTTTTCCCTTATAGTTCTTGCTGGGGTTCTTTTGTTTTTTCTGAACAGGGTTTGTTTTAGCTTTTATTTTCTTGTCTTTTAACCTCCTGTTTCCCATCAGTTTTAGGGTGTTTTTCTTTTTTTGCGGCCATCGCACCTCTTTGGTCTTCAGTTGTGTTGGGAGCTGGACATGTGTCATTGTTTCCCTTTGTTCTAGGTTCCTCGGTTTTGTCTTTTGTTGGGTCCTGGATGTTTTCTTCATCCTTTTGGCCTTCACTGGGGCAGTCACCTCCTAGGATGATGTCCAGAGTGTCTATGTGTTGCCTGATTAGAGCGTATGACCGGAGAAATTCTCGTTTCTTTCGCTCTATCTGGGCGGTGGTCCTTGAAAAATTATTGCTCTTCAGCGCCGCTGCAATGATATTGTTTGGCGAGTCGCCCTCTGCAATCTTCCAGGCGCGGATTAACAGTTGCAACTCTCTCGCAGACCAGTTTCTTGACATTTTCGCCCGAGATACAGTGAGAGTGAAATATAGGAACAGAGGGAGAGAAGGAAAGATAGGATGGTTGACCTGAGAGGGAGAGGAGAAAGGAGAAAAGCCAGGGGGGGATAGAGAGAGAGAAAGACGAGGGGTTTGTCCTGAGAGAAACGAGAAAGAATGGCAGGTCAACAGAGGGAGAGTGAGCGGGATAGAGGTGTAGTAGAGAGAAAGTAAAGGGACAGGGAGGAAAAGAGAGACAAGAGGATGGACCTTAGGGGGAGCAGGGAAAGAAGGGGAGAGGGAAAATGGAGAGGGAGAGAGAGGGCGGGATAAAGGTACACGAGAGTGAAGTAAAGGGACAGAGAGGGTGGTGTGGGGGAAGGAGACAGAGAGAGGAAAAAGAGACAAGGGGGTGAGCCTTAGAGGGAGCAGGGAGAGGAAAGGTAGGAAAAAAGGGGAGAGGGAAAGAGGGGCTGCGACAGAGGTGCAAGAGAGTGTAGTAAAAGGACAGGGAGGGTGGTTTAGAGAAAGAAATAAGGGGATAGAAGGAGAAGAGGGAAAGGGGTTTGACCTGTGAAGGAGCGGAGAGAAGAGAGGCAGAGAGAGGGAGGAAGAGTAACAGAGAGAAAAAGAGAGAGGGCGGGATATAGATACAAGAGAGAAAGAGTGAAGTAGAGGAACTGAGAGGGGGTGAGATGTGAGAAAGTTGATCTGAGAGAGAGATGCAGAAAGAGAAACGATGGCAGAGAGAGAGAGAGAGAGAGGGAGAGAGAAACTGTACCACGGACGAATCAATATACGAGTCTATAAACAAACAAAAGTGTTAAAGATGAAATAGCGCGTATTTTTATATCTTTTATATCTATAATCGCGATTATATCTATGTATTATTAGGCGATCTTAGAACCGTAAGAGCGTCGATTATTAATAATAATAAATAATGTTTTTTTTGTTTGTTTTCGCTTTTTTTTTATCTTCTGGTTGAGAGAAACACTAATAATAAATATTCTTCTTACCTTTCACTCCGTTTTAGAAGAAAGAAACAAAGAAAGAAAGATAAAAAGACAGATCTTCGATATTCCTGTATTCCTTACTTGTATTTTGTAAACAAAAGAAAAGAATAGAGTTCCGATGTTCGTATATGCAAAAAGTTTCAAATTTTCTTAAGCAATTTGGTATTAGGCAGCAAATTTTCAAAATATGCAGATACACGACACCAAAAGCGAAAATATACTTCTCAAAACTACAGTGCCTTGTCGTTGCTTCACAGACAAAAATTCACTTTGACTTCAGGAAGTAACACACGTGCTTTCAACACATGTGCTCGCTAGGTATGTATGTACGCGAGGTATGTTCTAGTCACAAATACTATATCAAAAGCGAAAATATTCTTCTCAAATACAGTGTCTTGTACTTTCACTTATATTTGCTTTACTGACAAATTTCACTTCTGATAACATCGATCTCTTGAAGGTCTTTTTAAACTTTAGGAGAGACACATTAACACACGTCTTGTTACTTCGGCGCCATCTTGTATATATATATATATATATATGTGTGTGTGTGTGTGTGTGTGTGTGTGTGTATGTGGAAGGCTGAAAAGGAGCACACGAGTTGACATATATGGAAAAAAGTGAAGGTTGAAAATGCTAAAATATTTTTCTAAAAAAACATTTCTGTACCAGTTTCAGTGATTGAGACTTTTTTCAACTTTTAGTATGGAAAACATTTCAATTTTGGAAAAATTAAAAGAAAAGTATTTTAAAAGAATATTTGCATAGCATTCAAATACAAGGGACATTTTCCTTGTTTCTGTCTGTCTCTCTTGTTTATTTTTGTGTGTTCCAGGTCATGAGCCGACGGACGAAGGTTGCAAATTGACTCAACCAACATCCCCAAAGTAGCGAAAGGTCCTGCCTAAAAACAACACTGATGGAGATTGAAAAAAGCCTGCAACAATCCTACGTGAAAGAGAAAGCAGACAAAGAAGCCTGGCTTATAAAAAACATTAAATCAAACCCAAAGGTCTTCTTTCATTACGCGAAAGAAACAGCCTCAGTACGCTGCAAGATAGGACCCCTCTTCCAAAAGGATGGCTCCCTCAAAGACAGTCCAACTAGGATTAGTGAGGTACTGAATGACCAGTTCAAAAGTGTCTTTATTACCCCGTTGGAACACAGACAAGTGAACGAACCAGTGGACTTCTTTGCCGCCTCACCTATAACCAGCGAGGCAATTACAATGGAATACATCGATATTAGCGAAGAAGATATTCTACTAGCCATAGATGAAGTGGACACAAACTCAACTGCTGGTCCTGATGGTTTCCCAGCAATCCTCTTCAAATCGTGTAAGCATGCCCTGGCAAAATCCCTCCAGATTCTCTTCCAGAGCTTTCTTGCAAATGTCAAACTGCCAAGCAAGCTGAAGGAGGGAATTATATGCCCAATCCATAAAGGGGGAAGCAGAGCAGATGCTAAAAACTATAGGCCTATTTCTCTAACTTCCCACATCTGCAAAGTCATGGAACGGATAGTCAGAGGGAAACTAATCGCATTCTTTGAAGAAAATAACTTGCTGAGTGATACACAGCATGACTTTCGACCAGGTAGGAGCTGCCTGACCCAGCTCTTCCAGCATTATGACTGGGTGTTGAGGCAGTTACTCAACAAATCAAATGTGGACGTAATATACCTTGATTTTGCAAAAGCTTTTGACAAAGTATGATCTCGGCATAGCTGGAAAACTTGGAGAGTGGTTACATGACTTTCTGAAAGATAGAAGTCAGGCTGTAGTGGCTAATGGAGCCACCTCTATGACAACACTAATAGTGAGCCGTGTTCCACAGAGCACTGTCTTGGGACCTCTGCTTTTTATAGTGGCCTTCTCAGATATGCTCTCAAGTGCCCGGGTACCCCCCCCCCTGCAAGCTATGCAGATGATACGAAAGTCTCTCAGAAAATACGGAACTCCAGCGATATTGCACATCTGCAGCAGGTGTTGGACTCAATTTACAGATGGGCTGAGGATAATAATATGCAGTTTAATGCTGAAAAATTCCAAGCCCTGCGCTACCAGCGTCCGAAACTGAATATGGAACTTACAGGGTACACTGGTCCACAGGGAATTTCAATCCCAGAGCCTAAATCAGTGAGGGACCTGGGTATCAACATAAGTGATGATACCTCTTTCAAGTACACATTACCAGGATCGCGACAAAGTGCAGACGACTGGCTTAATGGATCCTGAGAACATTCAGAACCAGAGATAAGGAAACCATGATGGTCCTCTGGCGGCCATTCGTCCTCAGCCGCCTGGATTACTGCTCACAGCTATGGTCACCTACCAGTGTAAAATTAACAGTGGACCTTGAAGTAATCCAGAGAAGATTCACAAAGAAGATCGTCTCTTTGCAACTGCTCAGCTACTGGGAAAGGCTGAAACAGCTAAAGTTCTACTCCCTGGAGAGAAGGTGGGAGAGGTGTGCAGTAATATACATCTGGAAGATCCTGGAAGGACTTGTGCCAAATTTTGGCATTGAAAGCTACACCAATGCCAGAACGGGAAGACACTGAAATCAAGCCCAGCCAAAGTCAATAGGCCCACTTCCTTTCTTCCTCTATAGCAATGACATTACTGACATCAAGCATAGTAACAAAAATCATTGCAGATGATTCCAAGATCCACAAGGTCATCAATGAACTGGATGACCGGGCATGCCTTCAGTCAGATCTACTGGCTGTCATCCAATGGTCGGAAAAGAACGAAGACAAATTTGAGTTAATCCACTTCGGAAGAGAGGATAACCTGAAACTCCCATATGACCAAGAACTGCGTGTACTCCATCCCATGCAGCTGTGGTAGGTTGTATAAAGGCGAAACATGCCGCCTCCTTAAAATAAGGGTAGAGGAACATCGCAAAGCTGTGACACGGAGAGATATTGATAAATCGGTTATAGCTGATCATGTATGGAAAAATGGAGACCACCTCCCTCTGTGGGATGAAGTTAAGATAATAGACAAGGAACACCACTGGAAAATGCGAAAACTAAAAGCATCAGCACATATGCTAGGTCTCAACAACCTCCTAAGCAGACCGAGTACAGATATGAACAGCATATGGGAACCGGTTTTTAGGAAGGATAGGAGAATATTAGATTTATAAGCCCTAAAATTCACTCCATAATTGACCACGAGCATATGGCGTAGTGGTTAAGAGTGCGGGGTACTAACCCCAAGATTCCGAGTTCAATTCCAGGCAGTAACCTGAATAATAATAATAATAATAATTATAATAATAATGAAAACAACATCGAAAAATACCTTAGGAATGAGAATCCAGGTTTGAAATTTCCCCAAGACACCTGATGAAGGCTGGAAGGTATATCAGCCGAAACAAACAAAAGGAGGACAAATATCCGCTAAATGTAAATAATGTACATAATTCCTCATCTCTTAAATAATGCCTAGAACTGCCATCCTGCTGCAAAGATAACACTTATTCCTTATTGCATCATTCCCATTCTATTTTGAATTTAAAGATTTCAGGGTTATATCCCCACCTTTGTTCATCAGAATTAAATTAAACTCCATCAATGGGATGTAATATTAGAATTTCTTGTTTGATTATGTCAATATTGGTTTTACTAACTGATACACGAAACATTAATATTAGCTGTCCATATATATTGACCAGAGAGTATTTATTTTCTTACCTATTCGAAAGTAGATTTGATAGAATTGAATGCAGTAGTGTCGTGTTAAACATCGGAACCCACGATTAACCTGAATTTACTCCACCATTATTACGAAACATTTGTCACTTGTACAACTATTTACAGCTGTGCGCTACATACGACTGAATCCTTTTAATATCAGTCATAGATATATACGAGTGCTTCGTTCGTACTGAAATCCTTATAACTAGGTTTCTTTATTTCACTTTAGTTGTCTACTTATTCGTCGACTTGCATGTCATCGTCTAAATAAAATATAGCAATTATATTTACGTAATCCAAGGCAAGTTATACGGCATTTAACATTAAATTAAAGTTACTCTTTTAAATATACACAACTGATCATTTTAAAAAGACATTAACTTTATTTCCGCCATGTTTACTGTCTCCAACAGATTTTATTTTATTTCTTTATCGCTCGTACACGAATACGTGTTTTCTATTTAATAGAAATCTATTTTATTGAATAAATTCCAGCTTTTGATATTTTATTCAATACCTCCAGCTTTGTTAATCAAATTCTGGCCTCATTCAGTTCACTTATAACAGTCGCTTAACTATTTATTTAGGAGAGAAGAAATATAATGTACGCAAATGTATATGTGAAGCTCGTCTGATTCGTGTGCCTATATTCAAGTTACTGCTTAGTTATATATCATGACTTGTATACGGATGTTCGTTTTTGTATATGCATGTATGTGTTCAAGAACGTTTGAGTAGATGGCTCGTGTGTGTATGAGCGCGTGTGTATGTATACACACACACACATATATATACACACACCCATTACAGGTAAGATTAAAGATATGCGCATGTATATATATGAGGGGGTGCTGAAAAATTCCTGGCTTTAAGGGTGTCGCGAAAGTCCTGAATGGAGACCTAACATTTCGAGTTCCTTTACAGGGCTTAGAAAAACTGAAGGACCGTTGCAATAGATATGTGACTCGAAGAGGGGAACATGTTGAATAAAATCATAATCAACGGATCCTCCTATATTTTCTTTTACAGAAGTCAGAAACTTTTCTGCACCCGCTCCTGTATGTATGTCCTTCAACATTTCTATCGCCTTCTTCTATTCGTTTTCTCCCCCCTCCTTCCCCCTCTCCCTCCTATTATTTCCCGCCGCTACATAATATCTTCCTTACAAGCTCATCCCGTAAACACAATTTTTTCTTTTTTATTTCCTCCCGGTACTTTCCTAACAACAAGGTCTGATAGACGCTCAATGTAATAGGACGCCTTTGATGCAAGTCTAAGGAAGTGCCTCTCCAAAGCCTGAAGCCGCAACTATTACGTAATTTTTCTTTTAGAATTTTTGCGTAAACTGGCATTGCAAATGGAGATGGTACGGAAACATTTGTAATTTATAATTAAAGATGTGTAAATGAATTTTCTTTGTCCACGCGAAGAAACGGCGTAGAGGTGTTCTACTAATTACAAGAGTGTTGTAACTGTGAGGATATTCTATTAGTTATAATCTAGGTGGGAATCGTTAAATACGAAATGAAGGAGAGACTGAGGATCTAAAAAATAAAGGCTAAACACATATATCGATGATATTGTGAATAGACTGATTTAATTAAGTGAGGCTCTTATAATACCTGATATCTAAACTATATGTTAGCGAGAATTAGAAATAATTGCTTTACAGAAATTAGATCTATGGTAAAATTTGAATGATTTAAAAATTACTTCACCGACTCCGGACTGAGTTGCTGTTTTGTAGACTTTGGACATATTTTTTTCTATGTCACCGACTCAGGATTGAGTTGCTGTCTCTTGGACTTTGACAACCAGCTGCATTAATTGAGGTTTTTGCAATCAGTGAGGACGGAGATCTTAGCTTTTTGCTTCTCTCTTCTCCTTCTTTGTTTTGCATCAAACTTCTTCGCATTTTTTTCCAGGTTTTTTTTTTCTTATTTTCTCACTGTCCGGCGTCCTTTGTTTTTAAAATATATATAACGCATAATCAGGGCCTGAAAGATTACTTGGAGATACCTGTCGTATTTTATAATTTAGCCGAGTTAAAGTATTATAAAAGCATGAAATCATTTATAGCTCTTTCAATTGTATATTAAATTGAAATCTATCTCTTACTGAATCAAGTACTTTTTGTTAATTCTACCTATATTGGGTCTATCTATCTATCTATCTATCTATCTATCTATCTATCTATCTATCTATCTATCTATCTATCTATCTATCTATCTATCTATCTATCTATCTATATCTATCTATCTATCTATCCATCTATCTATCTATCTATCTATCTATCTATCTATCTATCTATCTATCTATCTATCTATCTATCTATCTATCTATCTATCTATCTATCTCTGTGTAACAGATTTCAACATTCTCTTAACAATCTGAAATAATAGACTAGATGGTTCCACATCGGTAGAACAACAATTGTCCTAAAGAAAGGATCAATAGATGACCAATCTAACTTCTGTTGTGTCACTTGTCTGCCGCTAATCCATACGCTAACTCCCCAAACACCTTCCAACAGGATTATTAAACATCTGTTAAAAGCAGTGTTGTTTTTGTAGAGTTATAGTGGCGTTTGCCCAAGGTCTCTGTCTCAGCCAACCACTTCATTGTGAACAGGGTGAGGCTGAATTATGCAAAAAGTACATGGCATGAGCCCGAATTGATTAGAAGACCCCCTTCATTTGTTTTTTTATGGCTATGTTAATGCCGGAAGTGCATCAATTTGAAAAGAACATAGTGAGCATCATTGAGACAACACTGGAATGGTTTCCAGTTGTTGGACTTCATTACTGTGGCTTTAAACACCATCCTCGCGGGAATATGATGTTCCACAAGGTCAGCATTCGTAGTACTTTCATTGTTTAGTGTCTTTCACTTGGTTAATAATGATGTCTAACATAAGTACAAGGACAGAAATATAAGGGGAGAAGTTAATCAATTAAAGCGAACCCAGTACCCGATTAGAAAATAACTTTATCGACCCTGAAAGATGAAAGACAAAGATTACCTCAGCGGAATTTGAACTCAAAACGCAAGTTATTATATCCAACGCTTTAACGATTAGGCTAATCTTTAATCTATTACCTTCCAAGTTGGTTAATAATAATAACCAGCATAGAGAGAGAGAGAAAGAGAGAGAGAGAGAGAGAGAGAGAGAGCGAATGAATGAGAGAGAGAGTGAGTGAGTGAGAAACAATGAGAGAGAAAGAGAGAGAGAGAGTAATAGGGAGACCGACTGGCAGATAGAGAGAGAGAGACAGAAAGAGAGAGACAGAAAGAGAGAGAGAGATATATGAAAGTGAGGAAAAGAAAGAAAAATAGGTGGATAGATAGCTAGATAGATAGAAAAGGGGTGGGGGAGAGAGAGGGGTGGGTACTATATTTATCTATTGTCTCTTCTTGGATGACCTAAAATTGTATGCTGCAAATGATCTCCAGTTTTGGAATCTTCTCGATACCGCTAAATAGTTTAGCAACGATTATTAAGCTGTGCATTACCATGAAAGAGTTTAAGGAGGTGACGATGTAGCGCGGTAGATAAATAAGTTGAGCAGATGATGGGAAGTGTAAGGAAGGTGGGGTTCAAGCGAGTAATGAACAGTTCAGCTATCGACAAGTAATTGGAGACAATTGAAAACATACGAGAAGAATATGCGATTGAGAGTTAGAAAATGGATATTTTGAGAGTTAAAATGTTTTTAAAGTAATGCTTTTACGACGACTCTTTAGTGTTGGTCACAGCATATGATTCCTTCATGCATAATGAAACATTATATAGACCTTAATAGGAGAAATCTGCCAAGCAACCATTACGCATAACAATAACTTTGATACTCAGCAACTGTACAACCGTAAAAAAGAAAAAAGGTGGCAGAGGACAATTGAACGTCAGTTTAGAAGGCAGTTATGCATGCAACCTTTCCACTTCATAGCAAACTTACTGCATGACCCCTTTGACTATAATCAATAAAAAGTCAGTAAATCTATTTTATTTGCAGAAACAACACTTTCACAAGAAATTGGATTAGATTTTCTTGAAAATATAAAATCTTTGTCAGAACCAAGGGCAATAAGCACGCGCGCATTGTGTGTGTGTGTGTGTGTGTGTGTGTGTGTGTGTGTGTGTGTGTAGCTGCCGATATTCTGATCGGAACAAAGGAGCTAGATTTCTCATTGTTATATTAACTCAGTACAAAAGGAATTATGCACTTACTTTATTTTCTTCTATAACTCGTCGCTTATGTGGGATATTTTAAACCAGTCATATATATATATATATATATATATATATATATATATATATATATATATATACGCTAACTACCTGATAATTTCTTATTAAGATTTTATCCTATTTTTAATTTGTTCCGAAGAAGCACGTTTCTTACCGAAATGCAATTCGAAAAAGCCCGCCATTTACATAAATATATGAGGGGTGAACATTTTCATGTGCTAGGATGGAGGCGACGGTTGTCTGTCTGGTTCCGCCTGGTATGTTGGTTTTGTTCATTCATGATATATTTTGAATTCGTTTCACTAAAGAGCAAGAGACATAGATAATACGTTAATTTTGAAATCACAGGTGATCTGGAACTAAATTCTGTTTTTAAATGACTCGCTTCGAGAATTGCATTCGGTACGATTTGTTTATTTTTGGTAGTTATGACTTTAAAAGTCCCTCCTAGCGTGTGGCATTTATGTGTAATAATGCCCTCTATATAATATAAATAAATATTTTTAAGTGAAAAAATTTACAGATTTTTTCTCTTATGAGGTTTTTCACGCTAACTACCTGATAATTTCTTATTAAGATTTTATCCTATTTTTAATTTTATATATATATATAATATATATATATATTATATATATATATTATATATATATATATTATATATATATATATATATACTAATTAATTAAGGGGGTTCAGCAACGATTTGCCTCACCACATACCGAATTTAGAAATAGCAGTCAAAAAGTTTTGGCTATTCTTTCTACTTAAAAGGGCGATCCCAGTAAAACCAAAGCACTTTAAAAAACAAACGACGCAGGCAAAAGAGAAAGAAATGAAATCATTAGAATACCTGAATTTATCCAGAGGTTGTCAGCAATGTGATGCCTCCTTACTTCTTTCCACGGGGACTTAGAATTAACTTTGCCGTCTCATTGAGGTCCTGAAAAGTTTTATTAATCCCTGGATAGACATTGTATGCAATGGAAGGCCACATGTGTTTCAGTAAGACTCTGCACTGTTATACATGGCTCCAGTAACACACGAATGGATGGCTGAAAACTTTCATGATCACATAACCGCTAACATTTGGCCTCCCAATTCTCCAGATCGCAATCCATTGGACTATTTATTACATGTGGAGCGTTGCTGAGAGAGAGGTCAATGAACACGCCCATAACACCAAAGATTCTTTGAAAGCTGCCATAGTCAGAGTAATGTCCAAAATGAACCAGGACCACTTGATTCGAGCATGTAGATGATTTAGATCTCATTTAGAAGCAGTTGTTGAAGCTGAAGGTGGCTTTATTGAATAACATTATAGAAAATATTTTTGTCCTCATAGCATTTTTTGCTAAATAAAGTTATTATCTGTTATATATCTGCGTATTTATAAACATAAATCTGTTCTAAGATATCTTATACAGCCTGTATGCACATACATGCGAGCACGCGCACACGCACGCACACACACACACACACACACACACACACACACACACACACACACACACACACACACACACACACACACACACACATTTGGAACTGACTGTACAGCATTTAGCCAAATAACTTATTCCCACCTTACATTCTCCCACATACACCTAGAAGTTCTCGCGTCCATAACCAATGGATACATCACTCACTACATGAACGTGAACGTTACTGTGATAATTACGGAAATAATGGATGATATAAAAATGATGGATAATAAATAACTGATGACTGAAGAATGAGTGGGTAATAAAGATTTGAATAATTGATAGAATCATAATTAGATACGTGCTCATTATGTGTGCGTGTTCGTACGCTCATGTACATTATTTGTATTTTTGCGCTTACTCGCGTGTATATCTTCTCCCAGCTGGATGCATTCAGCCTCGACACGCGCTCACACACTCACTCTGATGCACCGGATTTTCGTAAAACGTACACCAGCCGATATACAAATTTCGACTGTTTTACCTGTAGACATGCATATTCACATATCTTGATATGATTCTTGTCTGATTTCTTTTCGTATGAGGCTTAGTGATTCACACCTGAGTTCAGACAGGAACGTCGTTCGCCTCTGCATTCGAGGTTACATTTACAATACCGGATACGTAGTTTATCTGGGTAAAAATAAGGTGCAATAAGGTAAATAAAAACTCATCAGTTAGATGCTGCTCTCACTCACTCACTCACAAAAATTCATATGTCTTACGAAGGTGACTTGTATTTATTTAAAACTCATGGAATTGGTTAATCAAGACTCGTTATCTTGGTTATCGACATAAAATAGAATCAGCGACATTTGAGACTGTTGTCGTCACATAATTTCTGCTTCTCACAATGTCCTTTGTGTGTGCGCGTGTGTGTTCAATCCAGCAGATACAGTCAAACAATGCGTCACGCTACTTTAACCGTATTAAAGGTAGATATTTTATCATCATGCTAGCAGTAACTACTTTATTTATTAACGACAGAGAGATCACTGAAAGCAATGCCACTTCTAAACCAATAATTTCTCTTTAGGGTCCCGATAAGTTTAATTTGATTACAATACAGACATACAAATACATCTCTCTCTCCATCTCTCTGTATATATATATATATATAATATATATATATATATATATATATAATCAAGAAGACCCAAGATGGGTAAGGCTATGTACACACTCGATAATAATACTAGTGAGGAGTCTAATGCTGATCTCGTGTGAGCATGTATATGTTAAATAAAATGAGACAACAAAGCCAAGGCTGTGTGGAATTTATTGGACATTTATAAAGAAAGGTAGTCTTACAGCTGTTTCTGGGATATTAGGGATATAACAAAAAGAAAAAAACGAAAATTATGTTTGTTTTAAAACTTGAGATTACATAGAAAGTATTTTGCGTAGGATATGAGCAGTTCCCATGAGCACTATCTTTTGAATTTCTGCCATTTTGGGGTTTCCTGGTATCTGAGTTAGGTAGCGATTTTCCTGGTATCTGAGTTAGGTAGCGATTATTATTATTATTATTATTATTATTATTATTATTATTATTATTATTATTATTATTATTATTATTATTATTATTATTATTATTAATGTTACTGATTGAAGATATTGTGACTCGGACACCTAGATTGTAGGGTATTTCTAAAGTTTCCAGATGTTTCTTCAGCTTGGGTGGTATTGAACCCAGTGCTCCAATGACAACTGGGACAAACTTTATGTTTGACTCTTGTACCCTAACCACATCTTGGCCATCTCAGTTCTCGGGTCCCCATATTTATCGATCTTTTCTCTTTCTTTTATGAGAATATGTTGATCTCCTGGTACTGCCACATCGATTATTAGGTACTCTTGTTTGTTCCTTCTAAAGGTTCCTATATCTGGTTACTATACCTCTAACATGTTGTCTGTTTGGAAGTGAAAAGTCCCAGAGGATTTTTGCCTTTCCCTTTTCGTTCATTACCTTTTCTGGTGTATGTTGGTACCGAGCACCAATTACCTCGTATCCATACTTCCAGCATAGTATCCAGTGACGGTTTTATGCTACCTTCTTATGTCTACACTTGTACTCTTTCTGCGCGAGACTTTCACAAGCACTAACAATGTGAGTCATGCTTTCAACCATCTTCCCACACATTCTTCAGAGGTTCGTTGCCCTTGTGTGGTATATATCTCTTTTTACTGAGTCGGTATTCAATGCCTGATCCTAAGCAGCAATGACTAGGTTTCCAGTCTTCTTTTTTTAGCTCACCTTGCTGAGCCACCTCCATGATGCTTCTTCCAGGTCTTTTAAGTTGTTAGTTTCATGGTGGGACTCACCTTGTAATTCCATGCGGAGTAGAGTTTCTTCTCTCTCATTGGATATTCAGCCCTCTCAAGTCCATTTTTGGCAAATCTTTCTGCATTAGCAGCATACTGTAGCAGGTCTTGTTTGCTATTTACAAAATACTCTGCCATATTTCTTCTTTCACTGTTGATGTACTCCCGCACGCTAACCACCCGGCGTCCACCTTTACACATCTTCAGCCTGTGTACGTTCGCCTTATTGTCACTATATGTCGATGTGGTGGCCATCAGTGAAACTAGGCTCTCAGACCGACGAGAATTCAAGCCCATTTTCGGTGGATACGAGATGTATTTATCACCACGTCAGCCAGGAATGGGAGGTGGAACTGGTGTGTTGTTCCGGAGAGGCCTGGATCTCTAGATAAAGACTGGACATAGAAAGGTAAGCTGGTGGCCCTGGATGTGAGCAGTAGTGACAGAGGTGCCTTCAGGCTGGTGGCTGTCTATGCTCCGACAAGAGAATGGCTGCGGACTTCTTCAGACGCCTTGAAGTTTTCCTGGGAATGTCTTGTCCTTTAGTAATTATGTGCGACTGGAACGCTGTTAGAGCCACGTCTGGACCGTGTGGGACTAGCGGATAGAGGAGGTGGGTGCAAAAGCCTAACAAACCTTCTCAGACGTTTTCAACTGTCTGACAGATACAGGCTAGATTTCCAGAATGCGCCAACGTGGACCTCGTCTAAACGCAGCGGGTTATCCAGGTCGTATTTAGATAGAATTTTCTCTAAGCCAGTAGATAGGAATAGTGTAAGTTGACTACTTTTCAAAATCGTCACCTTTGCAGACCACAAATTTGTGATCTGTACGGTCGACTTAGATAGACCACGTAGGTAGGGACTATTACTGGAAACTGAACGCGTCACTCCCTGCGTGCCAAGCTTACAGAGACCGAATTAGTGAATTAGGTAAGTGAGCATTAACTAACAATAAATAGTGGCACGCCCTGAAAAGGGCACTTAGAATAGAATCAATTTGGTTTAGCAAGGCACTGGCGATAGAAAAAATAAAATGGAAGGGAAGCTTGTTAGGGACTTGTTAGAGGCGCTTAGGAGAGACATTGCAACCGAAGTGCAGGCTGCAAGATTCTTCAACGCTAAGCACGAAGGATGCATTGTAAGAGCTAAGGCACGTGCTCTAAGCAACGAGGGAATTAAAGCCACTCGATGGGCCCGAGTGACAGAGGCTCAACGTGGACACAAAGCCACAATTCAGCGTTTAGTGGACCCGGGTGGGCACACGATGCTTGAGCCCAAGCGGATGTGTGCGGTATTCCAGCGGCATTTCGCCCAACTTTTTGGGATGAGGGGCAATCCGGAACACAGCATTGACTTTAGTGCCTACCTTGACGGCATGCCGCAACTCTCGTTGCCTCGCCCCAACAGCCGCGGAAATACAGGATGCGGTGATGGCTAAACGGTGGGGGTGGGTGGGTAAATCGCCTGGTTTGGATGCTATGCCCTACGAGCTTTACTACTATATGCAAGACTTATTTGGCGGTCTTTTGGCGGATATCTACCGCAACTAGGAGCAGAGTTCCTAGTTTGTGAGCCGAGGAATGGTGGCACTGCTGAAAAAGGACCCAAACAAGGGGGATGAAATAGAAATTTTTCGGCCCATAACGCTGATGAACGTAGACTTCAAAACTTTGGCCAAGCGAAGGGGTTGGCACTTGTTGTTGAGGAAATGATTGATGATGTGCAAACATGCGCTATCCCAAGCAGATCCATCTACGACAACACCCACCTCATGCGACACATCATAACTGGATGAGGAATAACGCTGGCATGGACGGGGCTTTCGGAACCATTCAACACAATGCGTTCGGCCCGTCATGGAGGTCCGCTCTCGTCACGTATGTGATGGCTATAGAGCCACTACTCGGAAACTGGAGGTATTGGGAGGCATCCCGCGCGAACTAGGACATGGTAGTACAGTGTCAGCATACGTGGACGACGTCACCGTCATAATGTCGAACACCAACCACATAAACCTGGACGGCACCGCTCTAAAAGAATACGAGGCGGAGATAGGAGCAAAAATTAATCAGGAGAAGTCAGTGGGCCTGCAACTCGGCACATGGGAAAGCAGGTCGATGCCTTCCAACAGTATTGTAGGATGCTAGACGGAAGGACCTGTTAAATCGTTCAGTATCTGGTTCGGTCCAAATCTCCAAGTGGAGAAGACCTGGGACAAGGTAGCGAACAAGGTGGCCAATCTCACTCAGAAATGGGCTGAGAGATCGCTACCTATAAAAGGGCGGGTGGAGGTGACGAATGCTCACCTTGCTTCTGATGCCTACTACCGCCTCACCGTCTTGCCCTGTCCTGGTTCGAGTCTGACCAAAAAGAAGCGCCTACAATTCCGCTTTCTGTGGAAGAGACGCATTTCACTGGTCAGGTGGTCCATTTGCTGTCAACACTTGCTAAATGGAGGGTTGGGAATGCCGTGGCTATTGATGCGCAGACATGCTGATGTTACAGCATCGCATCGCTTCCTAGACAGTGAGCAGGTGTAGTCGCCGTTTGTCAGAATCGATTTCCCACAGCTTGTTTCTTTGACTGTGTTGCAGTCCTGGATCAAGCGTAGATCGAGGCAAGGTGCTTGGCACCTAGAGTAACGTCAAGTGCTCACACTCCTCCGCCAGTCGGTCAATGCGGTCGGTCGAAATTCCACCATGGCGTTCTATAGAGAGCCAGTGGCGAGTAAGTGCGACGACGTTCTCGGGGAGACTCTGGGCGTCGACAGGAACGAGTCGGCTGGTCTGTTCCGGAGAACTTTAAGGGCCAGGGCCAATGGCTAATTTTCAGAAATCCTTGACCTGGCACTCTCTGAAATCCTTACCAGGGCACTACCTGTTCGAGATAAACTCTACAGGCACGGGGTGCAGTCAGTCGGCTTGCTCGAGATGCGTGCAGAGCGACGAAACCGTTCTGCACGCTCTCATCCAGTACCTGAGAATTTCTAAGCTGTGGATTTATATCGAGCACCTGCTGCTGCGTGTAGCACGAATCTGGTTATCGGCTGAGTCCACTGCGAGGAGAGTCCCGCCGCCTTCCTTTGGCCGGGGAGGGAAGTTGTTTTTCTTTGCCTGGTAGCCTTAGCGAAAGAGGTTGTGTAGCGGAAGAGATTGAAAGGGTTGAAGACAGATACTTTCCTCTTTGTCCAAGCCCTCAACTTTTTCAAATTTCACTTGAAAAGGAAAGTGAGGGTGGAGAGGGAAGTTCTGCCCCTCCAGCCAGCAATTTTGCTAAAAAGGTGGATGAATGTCGCAAGAATGGCCCAAGCAACTGGGCCTACTCTAAGCATGTGCCTGTAGACAAAGGGCACTTACCCTGGTGGTCAGGACTGTTGTGGACTTGTGGGATTTTCACGAACAGTCCTAGGAGGTCTCTCGCTTTTGGGAAATTCTGTTATATTCGATTGATGGTTTTGCTTTTCATTGTTTACACGACATTCAAGTAATACTACTTTGGATTTATCCATAATGCTTTTTTTATGTAAACTCTTAGTGGTTAATAAAGAAATCATCATCATCATCATCATCATCATCATTATTATTATTATTATTATTATTATTATTATTATTATTATTATTATTATTATTATTATTATTATTATTATTATTATTATTATTATTATTATTATTATATATTATTATTATTATTATTATTATTGTTGTTATTATTATTATTATTATTATTATTATTATTATTATTATTATTATTATTAGTATTGACTTTGCACATTTTCTAACGCTGGAGATGTACTACGGTGTCAGCTGTTCACTACCAATGAACTAAGGTAATACCTCTTATTTTTCGAGCACCATCCGGAATATTCGAACAGTTCCAAGCAGTGCTGTTTTCTGCAAGAGCTCCACTATTATTTCAGCCCCTATTTGTTTCATGTACTTCACAAGATTTTAACTCACTGTTCCCAGGGCTCCAACAATTATTGGTACTATTACCACCTTTTTCATCGACCACAGCTGCTTAATCTCCCAAACTAACCTGTCACGTCTATCGACTTTTCTTTCTTCCTTATCGCATACCTTGTCAGCTAGACATGCTATATCTATGATCCAGCATCGTTTGCTTTGTTTCTCAATTAAGACTATATCTGGTTTCTTATTCTCTATCTCATGGTCGCACTGAATCATAACATCCCATAGGATATTTGCAGACAAACTGTATGTACCAAGAAAAAGAGGGGAAAGAGGACTGATTGGATGCGAACACAGCATTAGAACAGAAGAAAACAACATAGTATGTTGGAAGTAAGCTATTATTGGAATTAAGCTGGAAGATTGCAAAGATAAATCATTGTACAAGCACTTGGGAATGAATGAAACTGAAAATAGGTGGACAAGGAAAAGAATTCGTGGACAATTTCATAGGAATGCTAAAGATAAGACAAAGAGAGAAATAAAATGGCTATGGATGACTAAAAGTGATTTAAAACCGGAAACGGCGGCTCTAATATGTGCTGCGTAAATGCAAGCATTAAGAACCAATTACAAATTATTATTATTATTATTATTATTATTATTATTATTATTATTATTATTATTATTATATTATTATTATTTTCGTTGTGGTTGTTTCATTGTCCCTTTCAACATCAGTATTATTAGCAACAACACCCTCTAGTACATTATCCTCATCCATACTATTGTCGTCATCATCTTCCTTTCTTCATTTTGTTTGTTCTCGTCATTTTATTATTTAGAAGAGAAATGTGACTCATAGTTGTGACATGTGACATGCTCATAACATTTGAACATATCATATTATTATCATTTTGTTGAAGTGCCGAATCTTGTTAGCGGAAGCTGGAATTCTTGTTTTAGACTGATGCTTACGGTGGTTGTGTTTAGGTTCGTTTGTGGAAATCTTGGCACTTAACGATTGATAAAACCTGTCCGATTTGACAGAAACAGATTGTCAGTTAAGTAGATTCTTGGCAAACAGAGAGGGAGAGGAAGAGGAGAGTAGTGGTGGTGGTGGTGGTTTGTTGTCAGATTGAAATATGGCTGCGGTTGCAAAAATTAACTATTTGACACTTCAGCGGTGCAGCAATTCAAGTTAATTGTAATCTCTAATGACTGTTTTAACCTTTTAAGTCCCACATTACTTAAATTTGTGAATATTATTTGATTGAAAATAGGTTAAAACGAAAAAAAGAAAAATTATTAAAACTCCTTTACTTTAAGTAAAATGGAAATACTCGGTGTCCTATAAATAGGACACTGAGACAATGTGATGTAGCTTATTTAAGGTTCTCATTTAGTGTCCTATTCATAGGACAATGGGACTTAATGGGTTAAGATGTACCTGCGCGCGCCTGTAATGATATAACTGGTCTGTGGAGGCTGTCAAAACAGTCATCATTTACTCTACATTATTGAGCCAATGGTGGAATCTCTACGTAGTTAATTTGCTACGTTAGAAATAACAGTCAAATCGTATTCAATCCATTGTTTAAAAAGGATGAACACATTGCATAATTTAATCGCAAGAAGATGGAATGGTCACGGCTGGAATGCCCTTGAAAATAAATCTTTGCTTATAAACCTGCTAATCAGTTTGATGAACTGAGCGGCAGTCACGTGTCTTTCTGTTACTGACGTCATTACGTATACAAATATACAGTCCTGAGTATATAATTTCAAGCCACTATTTTATACACTGTAGGTTCAACAACATTTTAGATACAACAAAAACAAGTGGATCAACTGCACATTTTGAAGAGCTCTAAACACAACAATACGCTTTTGGCTGTGAATATATATTGTTAAGGTGTGAAAATAAGGGGTTAGGGTTAGCGCCTAACCATAACCCATTTTTGGGGGACACCTTGTATGTGTATATATATATATATATATATATATATATATATATATATATATATATATATATAATAATAATAATAGTTTCAAATTTTTCCACAAGGGCAGCAATTTTGGGGGACCGGATTAGTCGATTACATCGACCCCAGTGGAAGGATGAAAGACAAAGTGGACCTTGTTGGAATTTGAATATAACAACAACAATAATAAAAATATTATTATTTTTCCTAGACTTGAAACGCTAGGAGAAAAAAGAATTTATGCACGCACACACATTCGACAAAGACAAACCTGAGTGACGTGGTAGTGAACGCTGCAACCACTTGCGGTAACAGCCCTGTCACCACCACCACCACCACCGCTAACAACAACAACGAGACTACTACTGCTACCACCACCACCTCCACCACCACCACCATAAATGATAAAAATGAAACTCACGCGAATACTATTAACAAAACAACAACAACAAGAAGAACAGCAACAAAAATGAAATAAATATTTTATCATCTAATAGTGAAGATATTAATATAACAGAATCAACAGTACCTGTAAAAGCCACGTCCAAGAATATTTCGGATACAACAACAACAAAAACACACAACGACAACAACTGCCAGAATATAACAGTAAATTTCGCTGACGCCCTGCGTCAGAAAAAAGAAATAATAAAATTGACGAATGAAGAGTTAATAGAAACGAGAGCACTCTTTACAACCCAAAGGCAGGATTTAGTATTGCATACACCTCAACACATAAAGGAACAAATAGACAATAAGACAATTATATATAAAATTATAAAAAAAACAAAATGAACATTACAAAAACGGACATAGAAAAGTGTTTAAAAACATAATGAAAAAAAAAGAATATATAAACTGGGGTCCCCAGTTTAATACAGTGATGGTCCGCTTCCCTAACTAGGAAGTGGCAAAAGCTCACTCTACGGAGTCTCTGCAAAATGATGAAATCATCAAGATCCCATATTACAAAGGCCAGAGAGTGAGTAAAATTAGCATTAAAAATGTACCACCCGAGATACCTAACAAATGGATAACAGGAGCGATCTGTTACCATTTGAAAACTATAAATATTTTAGAGATTGCCGTATACAAAAACGACAATTGGGGTGGTAAATCAATAGAAGTCAGCATCCAGATTGATGGGTCCTCTATCGAGAAACTTCCCGATAAGATTCTTGTAGAGAATGGGCAAAGCCTATACGTTGTGGCAGAAGGCAAAAAGCCAAGATGCTACAACTGTGGCAGCCCAGAACATTTAATTGCCAAGTGCGCTCTGGCACAGAAAAAACAAGAACAAATCAGAAAACAAATAAAAAACCCTTGTTACCAACACCAACACCAACACCAACACACTCAATTATGGAACAATGCCAAGAAAAACAACAAACCAGCAAAGAGACCCCAACAACATCACCAAGAAAAGAAACAGCACCAACACAATCACCGTTGACGTCGCAACTAATTCAACATACTGAACCAACAAAAGATAGACCAACACCAACACCGAGGACGACAACTAAAAAAACAGAAAACAGTGACGAGAAGACAAATTCTACCCCTAACACGACAACAACACAAACACCACACAAAACATCAACAATTTCTACAAGCATACATATTAACGCAAATGCTTTGCCTTTACCCCCTTCTGATTCGTCGGACTCGTCGTCCAACGACGAAAGTTCGACGGAATGGCAAATAGCCACAGGGGGTAAAAGGAAAAGATAAAATAAGCCCACCAAACAAGTAAGTAAAGCAGGGAGATATTTAACTTCGGACAGCATCCCCCTAGACAATAAAAAAATCAATGAACCCGCAAAACCACACACACAACTAACTGCAATAGACACAGACAATAAAAAATTAATAGATTACATTGCATCCAACACGGAAATCTGTGAAGATGACTTTAAGACAAACAATCATCCGCGCACCACACCACCGAAACACATAACACAAACACAACACCATACACTGAAAACAATATTTCCAAATGCGGTAGGCGGGTTTCAACGATACCTCTCCAAAAAACTATACAAACACCTCCTCAAAGACACTACAAAAGAAGAAGAAGAAAAAAATGAAACTTTCGAAGTGAGTAAGTGACCTTCCCTCTTGCCTCTTGTTTCTTCCAATGTAGTGTGTGAAACACAATTTTCGTAAACGTCAATTATGCTTAAATTAGGTTGTGTGAATGCGCGTGGCTTGGCGTCGGCTTGGAAGCAAGGTTACCTTCTAAACGACATCAAGTCACTGAATGTGGATATAGTAGCTATCAGTGAAACCAGACTCAGCAAGCCGCGGTCCCTCGCGTCCATGTTTGGAGATCAATTCGACATTTATTTTTCTCCCTGTCTGCCGAACATGGGTGGTGGAGGTACCGCGGTGCTTTTTCGAAAGAGTTTAAATGTAAAAGTAAGAACAATATTCCTAGACCTGGAGGGTAGGCTGGTTGTCTTGGACGTGGATGGCAGAAATGGGTGTGCATTCTGTCTGATGGCAGTTTATGCACCGTCCTTAACGGGTCAGGCGGATTTCTTCAGACGTCTAGAGGTTTTCCTGGGTACGTCTAGACCTTTACTGTTAGTAGGGGATTGGAACGCTACCTTGGACACGCATCTAGATTATGTGGGAATGGATAGGAATAGAAGGGGGTGTAAGTGCCTCAAAGACCTACTCAAACGTTTCCATTTGTCTGACAGGTTCCGACTCGACCATCCGAACGTGCCAACGTGGATTTGGACAAACCGCGTCGGATAGTCGAGATCTTATCTAGATAGAATTCTATGCAGGACAGCGGATAGGGATAGTGTAGGATGTCCACAATTTAAAACAGTCAGCTACACAGATCACAAATTTGTGACGTGTACGCTCGACTTAGATAAGACACATAGACAGGGTCCCGGTTACTGGAAACTGAACACGTCGCTCTTAGCGCGACAGGTTTACAGGAACCGGATTAGCGAGTTAATTAAGAGGGCGCTTGCAGGAGCCGTCGTTAACAACCTCTGGGGGTTCGCCCTGAAAATGGCAATAAAATCGGAATCAATTAGGTTTAGCAAGGAATTAGCGATAGATCGAAACAGAGTAGAGGGAGACCTGGTTAAGAAGCTAGAAGAGGCACTTACCACTGGCAAGGCAACCAACGTGCTGGCTGCGAGGATGGCCCTCGACCAACACTTCAACGCCAAGCACGAAGGTTGCGTCGTCAGAGTTAAAATGCGTGCGTTAAGGAACGAAGAGATCGAAGCTGCGCGAGAGGCCCGGGTAGCGGAGGCGCAGCGTGGCAACAGAGCCACCATTCGGTCTCTAATAGATCAACAGGGATGCAGTTTACTCGAGCCCGAAAGGATGTGTGAGGCCTTTCAACAGCACTTTGCTCGACTGTTTGGTGCGAGCGGTTGGTCGGAACGCAGGATGGATTTCAGTGCCTACCTGACCGACCTGCCGCGGCTCTCGGCAAGAGAAGCGGAGTGTTGTGAAAGTCCCATCACAGTCGCTGACGTGCGGGATGCGATGGCGGGCTGCGCGAGGGATAAGTCGCCTGGATTGGATGGTTTACCCTACGAGCTGTATTGTCAAATGCCAGACTTGTTTGGCGACCTCTTGGCATCAGTCTACTGCAACTGGCAACAAAACAGGAGAATCCCCGGTTTCGTGAGCCGAGATGCAGTGACGTTGCTGAAGAAAAACCCAAACAAGGGAAATTTTATAAATAATTTCAGGTCCATCACTTTGCTCAACGCAGATTTGAAAATTTTGGCCAAAGTAATAGCCGAGAGGTTGGCGCTTGTCATTGGTAAACTGATCGACAGGGCGCAAACATGCGCCGTGCCCGGCAGAACTATACATGACAACCTCCATCTGATGCGCTACATTGTGAACAGAGTAGTTAAGGATCCTGGCATGGGTGGGGCGCTGATCAATTTGGATCAGTCTAAAGCCTTCGATAGGGTCGACCATCGGTACTTGGCGGCCGTCCTCAGGGCGGCTGGCTTCGGTCCCGTCTTCCGCGGTTGGATCGCTGCCTTGTATAGCGGCATCCGATCGGTGATTCGGGTGAACGGCCACCTGTCGAAACCGTTTGACATCACGCGTTCGGTCCGTCAGGTGTGTCCCCTGTCGGCGCTTCTGTATGTATTGACTCTCGAGCCGCTACTGCTGTCTCTAAAAGGCCGGGTGGAGGTGGCGAACGCGTACATCGCATCCGTCATCGATTACCGCCTGACCGTCGTGCCTTGTCCCGACGTCACCATCACCAAACTGGAATGCATACGCTTCCGCTTCCTGTGGAAGGGTGGCGTTCCGATGGTGAGGCGATCTATTTGCTGTCAACATCCGTTGAATGGAGGACTGGGCATGCCATGGTTGATGATGCGCAGGCATGCGCTGAGACTGCGACATCTCTGGAACTTCATCGACGACGGTGAACAGGTGTGGGCGCCATTTGTGAGGCGTGCCTTCCTGCAACTCGTCTCACTGACCGAACTGCAAACGTGGATCAAGAAGAGACTGAAACTGGGCGATTGGCACCGAGAGTGTCGCCAAGCTCTACAGCAGCTCTGCCGCCCGGGGTCAAACTTGTGCATCTTACAAACGACTAAAGCGTTCTATAGAGGACTAGTGGAGGGGAGGTCCGACGACACACTCGGGGCAAACCTGGGCGTCGACGAGAAATTCTTAACCCGCCTGTTCAGGACGACGTTCGGGCCGGGGCCTATGAATAACTTCCAGAAATCCCTGGCTTAGCAATGCTATCGAGACGCACTACCTGTTCGAGGTCACCGGACCGACCTGCCCGAGATGCGGTCAGAGCGACGAAACCGTTCTGCACGCACACGTGCAGTTTCCAGATATTTTAGAGCTGTGGACCTTCGTCGAACAGCTGTTGTCGCATGTAGGACGGGCCCACTTATCGGCCGAGTCTATCGTGAATATTGTTCCACCACCTTCCTTTAAACGGGAAGGGAAAACGGTTTTCGTTACGCTGATGGCTATGGCGAAAGAATGTGTGTGGTGGACGCGTTTGAAAAGACTGCAAACAAACACCTTCCTCTCTGGTCAATCTCTCGTCAACTTTTTCAAGTACCACTTGAAAAGGTGGATGAGAATAGAGAGGAAGGCTGTGTCGAACGAATGTTTTAATAAAAAGTGGGTAAAAGTGGCAAAAATGGTCAGTATGAAAGACGACACTATTTTAAGCATAAATCTGTAACCAAAAGAGACAACGAGAAGTAAGGCGACTTACTCATGTGTTCTTTTTCGAACTGTCTGAGGTGACCTTGGTCTTTTTTGTAGGTTTTTCTTTCCAAGGCTACACCTAAACTGTGAACCTTATATTTATATATATATTGGTTTTTTATACACCACACAACCCACAGATCCCTATTGATCAAACGTTTTTTTTTGTGCCCCACCCATCCCACCTCGAAAAGAAAAAATTCTACATTGTATTTCGTCCATTTTTATTCTGTGTTTAGCCCTGTGTGGCTACAATAAAAAGTTATCTACCTATCTATCTATCTATCTATCTATCTATCTATCTATCTATCTATCTATCTATCTATCTATCTATCTATCTATCTATCTGTCTGTCTTTCTGTCTGTCTGTCTATCTATCTGTCTATCTATCTATCTATCTATCTATCTATCTATCTATCTATCTATCTATCTATCTATCTATTGTCTGTCTATCTATCTGTCTGTCTGTCTCTCTATCTATCTATCTATCTATCTATCTATCTATCTATCTATCTATCTATCTGTCTGTCTGTCTGTCTGTCTGTCTGTCTGTCTGTCTGTCTGTCTGTCTGTCTGTCTATCTATTACACTTTGTTTCTTCCACTTCTCTATCTTTCTTTTCTGCGATTGCTGTGTCTACTGTAAACTTAAAAGAATAGAGTTTGCAAAGTTAACCCATCTGCAAATTTTTTCTACTTGTTTCCGTTAGTCGCTCTTCACACACCGCCACTTTGTCATTCACAATCTACAGTTACACGCGTACTCACATAGGCACACACATACACACACTCATACTCACACGTATACACCCCCCACACTCGCATGCATATAGATAGAAACAGACTTATATGTAAGCTTATATTCATGCTATACACATTTGTATATACCCAAACATATTCCATGAAAGTATACGTGTGTTTGCATTTATGTAAATTCTCTCTCTCTCTCTCTCTCTCTTCCGCTCGTGTGTGTGTGTGTGTGTGTGTGTGTGCGCGCGCGCGTGTGGAAGTGTGTTGTGAGTGTATGCCGGTATTGTACTCCATAGAGTAGCCATTATTTAAAGACAAATTCTATTGGTTGGGATTTGTTTATATTTTAACTGACGTCGATTCTTCATATCACTGCTAAAATATTTGTTGTTTGGTCTTCTCATTCTATTAGTGACCTACACTGCTGACTGACAACATTGTAGCTTTTAGAAATACAACAAATGCTGGCCATCTTCATTGTTAGACACCTTAATGTAAGCCATGGAGCAGTTGTCCAGAATGCAAAAACTAATGGATTTTATGAACAATAACAATTCCACTTTTCTGACAGCAATAATTCTAATTGGAGAAAAAAAAAAAAAAAAATACCTGAAACATGGAATCGCCAATTGCAAGTTAAAGTATTTTAGGTATGGTTTCAAAATCAGCAATTCCTGTTGATTCTCTGAGCAATTAAGGACATCTCTGAATACGTGATTAATATTGATCTGTGAAGTGCAGCGGCGGCGGCGGCGGCTGGAGAAGTTTGATAGGTTTTCAGTTTTAATTCTACCTCGGCCAAATTTGCTTTCTGTTCCTTCCGGGTTGGGTTAAATAAGTTCTAACAGTTGCTGTTAATTTCCTTGATTACACTCATCTCTCAAAAGCATTTCCCCCTATACTGCTGTTTAAAAGAATCTATTTTGGCTTCTTAAAGGGCGATGGAGCGAGAAAAACTGAGCCGGATTAGTGTGCCAGATTAGGAACGATAAAGGGTTAGTGTCCCGGATTAAATTCCTTGTAATATTTTGAAATACTATTTTCTATTTTGAGTCCAAATCTCTCCATTGCAACAATGTACCTTTGTTCGAAATTGCCGGTCGTTGTGCTAATATTAAAAGCCAATATCGACATTTTATATTAAGACATATACGCAAATGTTGATTCCGTAACGATAAAAGACCCTGGGAGCTGAACTGAAAATATTGAAGGACCACTGGGTAACATGAATGTTTCTCCCACACTACATCTATTTATTAAGGTAACTTTTTAGTATAGTCACTTGGAGTAGGTTCGTGATGAAATTATTATTGTTATGTGGTTTCACACCCAATGATTTGAAAGAACCACCCCGCTCAACTATCTGCATCACAATTGCTTTGTTAACATGTTCACTGTTACGACAACTGTATGTTTAGAATTGTATCTTCTACTAGTTGAGTACAAGTCAGAAATGAGTTTATTTTTGCTGCCTTGTCTTTTTGCGCTTGCTTCAATCCTTGCTCTATATTTTCCTGTTTTATTTTGTTCTCTTTTAGTTATTCTATTCCTGAACAAGAATACTGCTATATTATTTACATTTGATGGATATTTGTCCTCATCTTATTTGTTGCTAACCCAACGTTTCGGCTGATATACCCTCCAGCCTTCATCAGGTGTCTTGGGAAAATTTAAAACCTGGGTTCTCATTCCTAAGGTATTTTTCGATGTTATAATAATAATAGTAATAATAATAATAATAATAATAATAATAACAATAATAATAATAATTATTATTATTATTCAGGTCACTGCCTGGAATCGAACTCGGAATCTTAGTGTTAGTAACCCGCGCTCTTAACCACTACGCCATATGCCCGTGGGCATAATAATAACAACAACAACATCGAAAAATATCTTAGGAATGAAAACTCGGGTTCGAAATTTTCCCAAGACACCTGATGAAAGCTGGAGGGTATATCAGCCGAAACGTTGTGTTAACAACAAGCAAGATGAGAAAAAATATCCGTCAAATGTAAATAATGTAAATAGCGTACATAATTCCTCATCCCTTAAAAATAGAACTGTAAGAATACTGGTGTCTCAATTTAGAATGAGGAGTTCCCTAAATCGAGGAAGGAATACAAAACTGAAACAGGTGTACTCTAATATGAGGCATAGGTGTTATGACGTCAGGTACCTGTCTTCTGACGTGAGGCAGCAGTACTCTAATGAGATATATGTGCTTGTGTGTGTGTGTGTGTGTGTGTGTGTGTGTGTGTGTACATGTGCTTGTGTGTGTGTGTATTGACTGTATTTGTGTCGTTGAATAGGACCGAGTTGTTGCGTTTCCATTAAAAGATCATTCCTGTTCATGGCGGCTGAGTACACCTGGCACGTTGTTTGGTTTGAGTGCACTCATCTTCTGTATTGAGGTAATAAAGGAATCACGAAGGGCGGCAACGTCTGCAGGGGCCTTTAATCTGGTATACTCCTGTTTCTCTACCTCTTCCATCTTTTGGAACTGGTATTAAAATGGTAGACAGACATAGTTCTTGCAGCGTCGAACTAAATGCTGTGCACTTTTAGGTTCTGAAATATATCCGTTTAGAGTTTCGGTTGTTTTTGTGTCTACGAAACTGTTTCGATCTAATAGCGTACTAGATTTAATAGAATATTTTCCCCTCACTTTTCCGAATTTCTGGTCATGTGCCAATTCCAAAAATTATTTCGGTACTTGTACCAAGATTGAATCAACAGAAACGACCAGCACTTTTCTGATTTCAAGCATCTTAGAACACAGAGACGACAGAAATGTTTGAAAGAATTCAATAAATATATATTCATTCGGATTTTCAAAAGATTCTCTTCCAAACATCAAGAACACACCGTTCATTTCTTGTTCGTCTACTTGAATTCCGAGAGTCCGATGCATAAATGTCAACCTACTTTAGCATTAAAAGCGCCCTTTCTCCTTCGATACACTAGTTTATTATATCTTCAAAAGTTAGCTTATTGTCCTCTGCTCTATTAAAATACTTTACGAATGTTATAAAAGCTTCACGTCCTATTTTAATCAATAAATTGCATTTCCTTTAGTAATTCCGGCAAATAGAACTTACTGGACACTTTTCTCGATATTTCTTCTCGTCTACTTGCTCTCTACTTGTCAGGTTATTATCCTCAATACCTGTTTGTTTGTTAATTGTTTGATTTTCTTAACTATTACACATAAACGCAAACACTACAACAAAGTTCCAAGATTTGATGTCAGCTCTTCAGCACGATCATATAACAAGCATGGTCGTTTTTTATTGAAATATAACGAAGAAAAAAAGTAGAGATAATCCTTTTTCTTTACGTAAGTTTATTACTATTGTTTTGTGTTCAAATTCTACCACAATCAGTTTTGTTTTGTGTTGCCTCTGTCTTCAACAAAAACAGAATTTTGGGGGGAGGAATGAAAGGGCTGCTTCCATAGAGTTTCCAACTCTAAAGTGTGAAAAACCAAAGCTAATTCCGACAATATATTTAATTCAATGGGTATTTGTTGGGTATTGCGTGGAGTCAATTATTTACTGGACAACATATCAACATTTCATTTTCTATCTATGATTGTTTATATTAAGATGAATTGGTTTGACCGAGTTCAGCTCTAGATTAGTGTTCTACACGGTTTATTTAACAGAAGGTAATGTATGAGATGTTAATTGACTTGGCGTTCCATACTACAGTGTCACATTGTTAGTACACTGTGAGCAAATATGAATATGTCGCTACATTTGATTTGATAATTACTTTGAAAGTCCTCTTGTGTGAAGTTGGTGGCATCACGCAGAAGGCCAAAGTTTGATTTATATTGTTAGAGATGATGGGTGAGTGTTCGCAAATCTGTTATTTCATATTGGCTGCAAATCATGACTACGATATCCAAGACAGATCTCTATTCCAACAAATTTAATTACAGACAGACCCAACGAATTATTCAATATACAAACGAAGTGTCGGTTTAGAAGATAGTGGTGGGTGAGGGAGTTTAGGTAAAATTATTTAGAAATATCTGTTAGCAATGTACTCTGTGAATGGAGTTCCATAATCCATTGAGCAGCCGAGCAGCGACAGTTAAACAATATAGTTCCACATTCACGCCGGGCGAAATGCTTAGCAGTATTTCGTTCTGAGTTCAAATTCTGCCGAGGTCGGCTTTGCCTTTCATCCTTTCGGGATCGATTAACTAAGTACCAGTTGCGTATTGGGATCGATCTAATCCCCAAATTTTCGGGCCCTGTGCCTACAGTAGAAAAGAATATAGTCCCACGTTGTACATCTCCCATACATCAGACCAACTAACCTTCTCTATCGTTTATGGTTATTTGAACACAATATTTCTATTAACATCAATTTTAACAATTTTTCATCAACTGGTCCCAACAGTGTCCATTAGTGACAGTGATATTGTTTATCGTTAGTGTGGAAATAAAACAGTGTGAAATAAAGCAGTTTCCATCAAAGTGCTCCCTCCATACAATGGCACATATGAACTGACTTCTCCTCAACTTTACACAGCGTCAAAATATAACATTTCATGTTGACGTCCAATATACAAACTCGTCCACCCGTGACTGTGTCAGTTGTTTATGCTAATACTATATGGAAATTTATAACATCGTCATGATACACTATTTCGGCGCTAAAAGAATTGGTTCGACTATTTTTCTGTTTTCATTTTTTTTCATTACATAAAACACATGTCAGGAAACAAACTGAAAATATTACGGAAGTTACTTAACTTAGCTGTCATCACCTGGAGTGTTATATTTCTCACCTTCCTTTCACTCTTTCACTCTTAGATAAACTAAGCACATTTTATTCTCTCAAATACAAACCTATGTATGTATGTATGTATGTATGTATGTATGTATGTATGTATGTATGTATGTATGTATGTATGTATGTTTGTATGTATCTATGTATCTGTCTGTCAGTCTATTCTGTCGATCTACATATCCAATCAGTCTGTCAGTCTGTCACAATCCTTTTGTTTTTCTTCGTCACCAGGGCTGTTATCAAATCTCTTCCTCTCTCCCCATCTCTTTCTCTCTCTCTTTCTTTCTTTCTTTCTTTCTCTCTCTCTCTCTCTCTCTCTCTCTCTCTCTCTCTTGCTCTCACTATCTCTCTTTCTAAAACGTTACTATTGGAACAACCAATATTATCTATTTCAAGCATTTAGCTCTGTCGTAAAAATTAATCGAATGCCTCTACAATAATAATCTCTTTCCATTTTTAACCATTTTTTCATGTACGTGTAATTGTGTGTGTATGTGTCTCTGTGTGTGTGTATGCGCGTATGTGTGAGCGCATGCGTATGTGTGTTGTACTCTAGTCTCTATTTCTAAAGTGTATCTAAATATATATTCAGTTTAATTATTTCCACATCATTATATTTATCCAAGATATTTCGTGTGGCAATGAAGTCACGTGTTCGTATAAACTACATCAGTTTCAGCCTTCATCTATATGTGTTATTGTATGTGCAAATGTACCTTACTTTTATTAAGAGTGAGAGCGAAGTGAGAAAACAGTCAGAGATAGTGTGTCATTCGCTCAGGTGCCGCAATACATAAGCATCTTACAGAGGTGAGCTCTGAGGTAATCGGTCGCAACGAATGGTTCAGTGAAATCTGCATGAATATCTAGCTCTTGGTGACGTCTGAGGACCTCAAGGCTATCCTGGAGGTGTGAGCAATGGTGAGAGTGGCAAAGTTAATGAAAATGGTTATTCAACAGAGAACACCCAGTTGCTATGTGTTTGGTGGGGACAACTGAAAGCCTTCTGTTCAGAGAGAGAGAGAGAGAGAGAGAGAGAGAGAGAGAGAGAGAGAGAGAGAGAGAGAGAGAGAGAGAGAGAGAGAGAGAGAGAGAACATGTAGAAGGTTGGCTGGAAATCCATTGCGAATTTCTCAACTCACTATGTGGTGCCAGAATTTTACGAATCGAAATTGATTAACAGAAACTGTGATGATTGAGAGGATGGCAACAGAGGAAATCAGGAGCCGCGGAGGAAAGATGCTTGTTGGAAACTGTCCCTCGACGACATTAAATACGGCTCAGAAAATGTGGAACATTCACGGTTTAGATAAAACCAAAGATACTCAGAGTAAATTAAGTGAACCAAGTTAGAAGGAGCTGAAGGTGAGTATTCTGATAATATGTGAATGGTGACTACTTACCTTTTGAAGAGGGATCGCTCTTATTTGGTTTTGGATATTAAAGGCTTGATTTGTTTAAATATATGATGCTACATATGTGCGTGTGTGTTCTATGCCTCTTCAAACGTTTTGTAACTTCATATAATGCATAGTTTTGCATTTGCATTGTCGCAGGTAAGAAAGATAGAATTATTATTTTGGAGGGCATGGATTGGCAGACTCTTTAGGGCATCGACAAAAAAGCCTTAGTGTATTAATTCCGAGTCTTTACATTGAGAGTTCAAATCCCGCAGAAAGCAACTTTGCATTTCATCTGTCTGGAGTCGATAAAATAAAGTACCAGTCAAGTCCCAGAATCGATTGTATCAACTAACGTCCTTCTTCAAAATTGCTGGCTTCGTACCAAAATGAGAAACCATTATCATTATTACTTTGTAATAGTTTAATGGATGCACTCTACTTCCATTACACTGTCACGATGCATACCGAAATCTATCCAGTTAACTTTCTCTCTCTCTTCCCCTTCCTCCCTTTTTCTGTTTGTCTCTCTCACTCTCTATCTCTCTCTCACACCCTTTCTCTCTCGCTCTGTGTGTGTTTTGGCTTCTCCCTCCCTTGCTCTTCCTTTGTACATATATAATGAGAGAAGGCGAGAGAAACATAGATGTATGAAGATGTTTAGTTGACCTATCTGATATTATTTAAACCCCGAGAGAAAGTTTTGCTAAAATATATATTGAATATTATGCAATGACATCGATAGTTATAGCTTGGAGATAATTCTAGATAAGTTAAGAAAGAGCAGCAGTTTTGCAAGAGGCTTTTAATGTTAAAACATTTTCTATTATGTCTAAGTGTTTTGCCCTGCGGGAAGTCCTGTGTGTATTGTTTTGAATATTTTTTGAAAGTTAGTTCTCTTTATCGTTATAAAAATATAATAAAGGCCCACGATTGTATTAAATATAGAAGAATAATCTTGCATATAATTTTATTTTTCTGTTGAATACATAGCAATGCATTTTGAGCTCCAATATATCATGGTTTCCTTTTTACGTTAGTCGCTGACGTTCGTCGGAGTACGATGATGGCGCTCAAAGTAGTCAAAGAAGCACTCTGTCTCAGAAAGGATGGAATTTCGTAGCTGAGTCACTGATTCACTTGATCAAGATGGTTATCTGCCAGTCTTTTGGGGTAGTTTCCTTCACAGTTTACCAGTCGGAGATTTCTGAACGGTAAGCACATTCAACATATGAATCTATATAGTGTAAGGATGGAGTGGGAGTCTGGGATGAAGCGAATTTTGAAGAAAGGTGATGATCTTCAAGTATCAGAGGAAATAGTAAAATGCATTCCTCATCTGAATTTTGTTTGAGTATCCCAATTTACTTGTATGAATGAGCAGCTCTATTTAATAATCTATGTGTGGTAATTTTTATCTCAACTTTCCAAGAAATAAGCAGTTGGAATAGGTCTTCTTCTTTATGAAGCAACACTAAATAATGGAAGTTGATGCTTATTCAAGATTATGTTCCACTGACTCTTAATAGCTTAATATTCGTCAGGACTTTATTTCTACGACACACTTAACAACAATATTTACAGTAAGTTGAATTGATTATTGTCCGATAAATCTCTATGCTATGGACACACAGCAGAATGCTAATGATGGAACTGTTAAAAGAGGGCCTGAACAACAGAGGTATGTAAGAACACCTTCAAAATTTCAAAGGAAATTCAGCTCTCAGTCAAGTCAAATATAAAAACATTGTTTTCTCTGTTTGAGGGATTTAACAAATCGTATGGCTAACTTGATATTGAAAAATGGTTTGTCGTTTTTGAGGATGCATCCTAAATTTTCGATGTATTGACTCTCCTCCAGTGGCTGTCCCATTTTTATTATGTTTAGATATTACGTAAATTCAAATAAAATGTTCGTGCTTGTGATTTGTATCTGATTTGTTTTTGTAAGAGCATGCATAAATTTGATGAAAAACTAAGTAGGTTGCAACACTGAAATGATTAACGAGCACCAATTATTTAAAAAAAAAAAAATTTGTGTTATTGTTAATATTGTAATTCTTTCCGTCTTGAGAATTAATGCCGGAAATTTAATTCCAATGCTTCTCGTATTCTTGTTATTTTCTTTTATTTTAGCTTTCTTTAGTTGATTTCTAGTTTCGCGGCCATAACTAACAATGTGTTATTCTATCCCCACTGTTATGTCCGCTTCTGAAATATCTGACAATATTATAACAGTTTGCGTGATAAAACTGCCACTCTGCGCGCTAACAAAGTAGTGTGAAGATATTCAGATAGCAACTGTTAATTGGTAAATTAAATAGATTAGCATGCTTGACTGATTAATAAGCACAATCTCTAATTGGAAATCACAATTTTCGATCATATAAATAAAAGACCCGCAAAATAAGTAAAAACGTGTTAGAAGAATATGTAGAGAAAATAGATTTTTATATTTAGATCTATTCATTTACGCATTATATCTGGGTTTTTTTCCATAACATTCCAACGTGAATGAATACATATGGGGATATCTATAATGCGTATCTCTTTGTGTGTTTGTGTGATGTTTATATTCAGTTATATAAAATGTGTAGTTGTTTGTATGTTTATCTCTTTGCAGTTATGTTTATAACTGTATGTGAGTATGTGTATATATAAATGTGTATATATATATATATATATATATATATATATATATATATATTAATATGTGTGTATTTCACACACACACACACACACACACTCACACACACACACACACACTCACACACACACACACACACTTATGTCCATAAACAAGGGAAGTGAAAAACACAAAATGGTGGACGAGTCTTAGTGAACAATATGGAGAGAAAGAAGAGAGAAGAGAAACGAGAAACAACGCGTGAAGCGACAGAAGATGATTGAAAAAGAAGCGGTAAGGCGTTAAGAAATTGCTAGGACTCTGTGTGTGTGTGTTTGTATGGACGATAGTGATAGTTTATAACTTTTATAGCCACTAGCAATATTTTAGCAAATAGTTTCAATAATAACAATAATAATAATAATAATAATGATAATAATAACTACAACAACAACGATACTAGTAAGAGGAAATAATTGATATTGCAATGCCTCGGGAGACTAGAATTGATATGGAGGAAGAAGAAAAGGTGGAGGTGAGGTATGAGTGTTGCAAGTCATAGTTTGGAAATATGGAGTTAGTAAACTACAGATGTTATAGCAATAGAAATAGGATATCAATTTATAGTGTGTAATAGGGGGATGAAGGAGGTGTAGAAGAGGGAGAAACAAATAATAACAATATGATTAAGGATATCTGCGGTCTCTAATCGACTGGACAGATGTTGAACTAATCAGAAGATAAAATTTCAATAGTATATTTTCAAAAATATGTTTTATATGAAATAGCAAGAATATCAATTAAGCAATTATAATTACTTTAGGACCCAAAGTTACAAATTTCAGCAAAAAATCCTAGAAAGGGACAAGAGAAAAATAAGAATAACGAAAGAAGAAGCCAAATGTTGTATTCAAAGTGCAGTGAGCGATGTTATCGAGATGTTAATTATGGTAATGTTAATATAATGTTTAATAAATGTTGTATTTGAACCAACATCGAGTAGAGTGACAAAGAGAGAAAGAATAGAGAGAGGGGGAGAGAAATCGAGGGAGTGAAAGAAAGAGAGAAAGGGAGAGAGAGAGAGGGGAATGAAAGATATATCGTTAAAGAGGCTACGTTTTCAAACACAGAATGTTCAAAACATAGAAATAGGCAAAAAAAAAAAAGACTTTCTTAACCCATGAAAAGATTTATTTAGCTCCCATCAAAACCTACAAAATATTCGCTGCTTTTTCACCATCACTTGTAGAAGAATCTGAAATTGCTCATAGGATGAACTATCATTTCCAAGAAATACTATATTAACCATTTGCATACAGTGTATTTTAAATGTCTTTATCGTTATGTCACTTCTCATTTTTTTTCCTACAAGTTCTTCAGTGTCATTCGCACTTGAGCAGACACCAGCTTCTTCCTTCATTCGGTTGGGAACGGAACAAAATCTTCTTCCTCCATAGAGCTGTTCCGCTCTTCTTTCAGGAAAGTTTTACATGGTTTATAAACAGAAATTTTGAGTGGATAGAATGAAGTTGCTGCAGTTGTACCCTTTAGTTTATTAATATTTTCCTTTATTATTTGTTTTGTGAGTAGAGGAAGCCATGGAGAGAAAAAAAAGGGTTTCCTTGTTGTCTGGACAAAAATAGGGAGCTTGTCTTAACGCAGGCTGAACGTTTAGGCATTTATTTTCTAACCAAATTAGTATTCCTCCACTTTTATCTATCCCAAGTCATGAACAGAGACACCACTGAAATAAATTATCGTTAGGCATTGATTTTCTTTTAAAAAACTGATGGTGAAGATAATTTTTCCTCATCTACGCAACATGCTAATACCTTTGTATAATGCCCAGTAGACTTAACAGGAATAGTACTAATGCATTTTATATCGGTAGATTTACTACTTGAACATGTAAAGTCAAAGGAATTGTATTTATCTTTGCTAACTTTTCTAAATTCCGTAAAATACTTGGGAAAAGGACAAATTTTCAATTGACATTAGGTAATTTCCATTTTAGCTTTCATTGCTAGACATTTTGTGTTTCATAAAACAATACGCCATGTAAAATATTTCAAATATCTTGGTTTTAAAAATAATCTTATTTGCAGACGCCGAAATTCTTCGTCTTCTTTGATCTACAGATCAATCATAATGTTCATCATCAAGATTATGGCACTTTTTAGTTGGAAAATGTATTTATCACCTTAAATTGATTTTTAATTCTTCGTGTTGACCAAGAACGAATCATTTTCTCAGTTTGTTTGGTTTCTCTAGAATTTTTCGCATAATTTATCATCACATTTAATTTGAATGATGCACTGTATAACAGACACGTTTTTCTTTAGACTTCACAACGGTAAAAAAAATAGCCATAAAAACATAAACATAGGTTTAATAGTCTATAATTTTGAACAGCGTGGCAGACATCTGTTATCGTAGTATTAACAAATGTTTTCATCTACGTATACAAGGTGCATTCTAGACGTTTTGAGATTTTCTTTTCAGCAGAGAAGGCCTTGTGGAGAAAAAAAGTCTTTTCGTTGTCCTGACCAAGTAGGATAGTAGTAGTCATCCTTTATCCATCCCAAGTCATGAACAGAGACACCGCTGAAATAAATCGTTAGGCATTATTTTCGTTTTAAAGACTGAAGCAGTCTTCTTGTGGTAATTAAGGTGTTCATATTGGTGTTTTTTTCAATTTGTTTTTCAACGATTTTGTATTTTACCATCATGTCTTAAAGCCTTCAATTTGGGCCGGTCTCTGTTTGTCTCAGTTTTTCTCTTATCCCCGACAAAGGCTTTTTGGTGCGATTTCAATGAGGTCTTTGCTTTTGTGAGGCCTGATACGGAGAAAAGAGGTGGATGTAAGTTAGTTGTGGTGTTTTCACCCTGAGGAGTTTGTAGCGAAGGTGGAGAAATTCGAGTTTTCTCCACCACGGGGCAATTGGCTTTGAGGTGGTTCGTGTTCCCTCAAAAAGCAGTTCGGTTTTTCCCCTTATATATAAACAGGTATCTGTTCGCACTCTCCGAAGCAGAAAAAAATCAGGAATGGAGAAACTAATTTCTGGAATTCCATAAGAATTCCATTCCTGTTGAGTTGTGAGGTGGACTTCATTTTCCCAATATCCCCATGCTCCTCCAGAATAGCTAAAACTCTCGCCGGTTCACGATGAGCCGGCACATTCTTGTCTCGAATTCAAGTCAACTTTTTACCTATATAATGAGGAATCATCAGAAAAGTCTGGGACGAGCAAGTAATGGTTGCCATTCTTCTGGCTTCCTGCGCATTGTTGCATATAAAAGCTACCGTCCTCTACTGTTTACCTTTGCATATTCGTAGCACTGAGGGCCACACATCTTGGAGGCATTTTCGGTTTCTGCCGGAGTAAGAAATTTAAGTTTCCTCTCCTTGCGAGAAACACATTTATAAACAATAGATCGTCGTTCGGAGGTTTTTCCTTCGTCCTCACTAAAGCACATAACACCTGGTTTCGAAATGTCATTATTATATTGAAATGTTTTACCTTTCAAATCTTGAACCGAATGGACGACGATCCACTGGCCAGCTGCCCTCGAAAAGGTTATAGCGTTGTTATGGTTCTTTATGTAATTGTTGTTGCTGTTGCTGCTGCTGTTGTTTTCCACACAGTTCCATGGAGAAAGCATGCTCAGCAGACAACAAGGTATGCGATAAGGAAGAAAGAAAAGTCGAGGGATATGACAGGTTAGCTTGGGAAGTTAAGCAGTTGTGGTCGATGAAAAAAGTAGCAGTAGTACCAATAATTGTCAGAGCCCTGGGAACAGTGAGCAAAAGTCCCGAGAAGTACATGGAACAAAGAGGGACTGCAATAAGGGTGGAGCACTTGCAGAAAAGAGTACTGCTTGGAACCGCTCGAATACTCCGGAAGGTGCTCGAAAAATAAGAGGCGTTACCTGAGATCACTGGTAGTGAACAGCGGACATCGTAGTACATCTCCAGCGTTAGAAGCTGTGGAAAGGCAATAACAACAACAACAGCAACAATAATAATAATAATAATAATTCCTAGGCGTAGTAGGTATGATAAAATTATTCAGACAAAATACTTAACAAAAACGCCAGGACTTACAAGTACAGAAAATATTACTAGGCACTGCACACCTTCTACGTAAAACATTTTCGATACAGTTAAAATAAGATCACCACAACAAACCACAGCACATACCCAAGGCAGACAGAGCTGCACTCGGTAGTGAAGTGAAAACACATGATAAAAATAAGACTACTGAGTCTTTCTTCGCTGGAGAGAAGACGAGAGAGATATGTGGTGATATATATTTGGAAGATCTTGGAGGATTTAGCTCCCAATTTTGGAATTGACAGCTATACCAACCCCCAAACTGGACGGCACTGCATCATACCAAGTATCCCGTCTTCCCCTCTAAAATAAGGACACAGTACCGCAATAGTCTGGGTTTCAAGGGCCTGCAATTGTTCAACATCCTTCCAGGCAACCTTAGAGATCTACATGGAGTTGATGTGGAAATATCCAAGGAACGTCTAGACAGGTTTCTATCTGAGATACCAGCTGAACTGACATGGCGGCAGGAAACGCAAAGAAGAGTGGCTCCGTCCAACTCGCTGCTTCACCAAAAACAATATCGGAAACAGCACCGAGTAACCTCAGGTGGTGCACCGGCATACCCCAGCCCTGCACTGAAACCAGTAAAAGATATCACATTTATATGTGTATATATAAATGTTATATGTGCATATATATATACATACATATATATATATATATATACATACACACACATATATATATATATATACATACACACACATATATATATACACATATATATATACACACATATCAGCCTTCAACGGAATAGAAAGAAATCGTTAACAAAGAATAGAATGAAACGAATAACTTTATTGGTAATTCATTGACCAATGTCGCAATTTCCTTTTATGGGTTTCCTCATCTTGCACCATAACATAAAAGAAGATGGCAAAGTTGACTTTCAAACAAGTTGCTTTGAAAAAAATTAAAGCAAATCAATTTGACACTTTGAGGGCAAAAGGCGATGGTTTACAGCCGTTTTAAGTAATAAAAGAAAAACCTTAATTAAATTTGACTTCTTTCAATGTCTCATTGAACTATCAATTCAATAATTCCGCCCACAGCGCGCGCGTGCACTCACATTCATGAATGCACATACACACATAAATGCACACTCACATATACACGCACGCACACACACACAGACGTATGTATAAAAATTTCCTTGCAAATCATGAAATTCTGTTCGAGCCACCTGCGTGATATCTTGAGCAAGTATCTCATATCATAGTTGGAGTCAACCCAGTGAAAGTGGACTGATGGAGGCTGCGTCATTATCTGTTGGATTAACTCTGGTTGTTGTCCAACTTCCTCGCACACCGTGTTACTCTACTTCTAATCGACAGTTTTATACTTACACAAAAATGACTTGGAAAACAGACAATAACGCCTTTTTACTGAAAAAAGGTTTTCAGGACAACAATAAACATATTGTTTCGTCATTTTATTCAATAAAGTCTCCTTCAGCTTCAATAACAGCTTCTATGCGAGGTCTGAATCGCCTATTTGCTAGGATGAAGTGGTCTGTAGTCATATT